>NW_015150978.1:455110-457561 GCF_000732505.1 Cyprinodon variegatus | reverse complement strand
TAAAAGGGCGTTTTTCCTCTCCACTGTCGCTATAAGCATGCTTAGTGTGAGGGATTGCCTTCAAGGCAATGAGTCGATTTAATCAGCTGGTTTTCCTTAGATAGAAAACTTTGAATCAATTTGACTGAATGATCAGGTTAAACTGTAAAGTGCCTTAAGATGACATGTGGTGTTAATTGGCGCTATAGAAATAAACAGAATTGAACTGAAATGACTGTCAGAGAGATGAATTTTAAATTTGGATGCCGCAGGAAGGAATGACTTCCTCTATGGGTGACCAGCACATCATGAAGAGACGCAGAATTATCCAGCATGGATTTTATCCTTGTCAACATTCTTCTCTCTGAAGCTGCTTATTTTATTGTTTCTGTTTATTTCATATCTTTATTTTTTTATCTGCTAGGGTATGCAGGAGAATTTGACTTTTATCAGTGGTTCCGAAAGTTGAGGATGTATCATTAGAACCATTAGCAGTTTGCCATGGTATGGATAAACTGATGCATCGCTGGATCATGTTTTTAGCCACATTGGCTTTTCTTTTCTTGTATAACAAGTGGATTTTATCGGTTAATCCTAGAGAATAAAATCTACCGAGTTTTCCAGACTATAGAGTGCACCTGAATATAAGCCGTGCCCCCTAAATGATTTGAAAGAACTGGAAGCATACATATATAAGCTGCACTGGGCTATAAGCTGCTGATATCCACTCAACTATATCCCACCAAACCTGTAGGGGGAGCTCTACATGTAGCCCCTAGTGTAGGGATGAAGAAGACTGCTAGCGTTAGCTTGTTGGCTATCAGCAGTAAGAGCATCAGCTTAAAGTTGGGGCTTCATCAGCTCTTTATTTCAGCTCTGCAGGAGTTGAGCTCAGTGTCTTCATTGTTTCGGCAGCTTTAATGCGACAAATAAATGACAAAACAAAACATGTTCCTGTGCTAAATAAAAATTAGCCCCTTATTCTTTCATTTCCAACTTTGAATTCCCCGCTTTTGGTTTAGTAAAAATCCACAGAAAAACCGCACAGTTCAAAGTGTGGGGGGGAAAAATAGTGGCTTATAGTCCGGAAAATACGGTAATCAAATGAATTTATTTATCTTGAGTTTATCCGTCCCGACATCCGAGTTCAGAAGTTACGCCACAACCTTTCCTTCAAGAATTTCTCTTCATTTTGCTCCTTTTTTAGGTTTGTGACCATCTTTTTAGTCCCCTGCTAATATAGTTATCACCCCAGCATGATGTCGCCACCACCATGCTTCACTGTTTGGCTTGATTTGGAGATCACCTGACCTCAGTCCTCAATTGATTTCAATGAACATCTGGTTTTTGGGCCACATAGTTGAAGACCAGGCTATTGCAGTGAGGATGTCCTTCATGTTTTTATGTCTGATCAGATCTGTGTGCTGCTACCTGACAAAATTCTCTCTCATTTCATTTTTTCTTCTTAGTCGTCGTCTTCTCACGAGCTGTTGCACCAGCTGCCATCTCAGCCCACCCAAGATGATCTTCACCTGCTCTTCAAACATTTCCGGAGCTCTGAGAGCGCGGCGGACGACGAGGGAGCCCAGCCAGTGCACCATGTCAGGCTCCGCTCCCGCAGCCTCAGGTACAGAGTTTCACTGAAAGAACGACTTTAATCCAACTTTGAGTTCCTGAGTGTCTGCAGGCTTTAATAATGGGCTGATTGGAAATGAACAGCAGGGTTTAATGAATTATGTAGCGACTGTTAGTTCTGGAGACGCACTCAAAATTAGACCTTTAGTCTTAAACAGTAATGAAATAATTGACTATTAGTGATCCACATATTTTACTCCCACAATTTGGGTTTTTTCTGATACCCATATTTTTCCATTACAAGGTTTCCGTGGGTCATTAAAAAATCATAAAATTATAATTTTTTTAAATTAAGGCATTAATTGACATTAAATTAATTAAATGTGATTATCATGGGGTTTTCAAAATGCTTTATTAAAAAAAAAAATGTTTTTATAAAAACAATTTCATCAGATCCCAGTTGGAAACAAAGACCAAACTTTTTTGGAGTTAAACCAGCATCAGATTAGCTGCATTCTAACCCAAGACAGGGTTCCTGCAGGTCCTTAGAAAGTCTTAAAAGGCATTGAATTCTTCAAAATAAAACTAAGGCCTTAATTGGTATTAAAATGTCTTAAATCAGTCTTTCGTAGGTCTTAATTTTTAAAGTATCATAAATAAGATAATTTTTATTACGATTTACTTTTGTAACCTAAATAAAACATTAAAATTGAGAATTCTTTTTTTATTTAAAAAAATAAGTGGCTCGCCATTATTGGTTCCGTCCCGATAGCGGAACCAATAAAGCGTTGTTGCGGCCGGGACATTTGGGAGATGCGCCATTAACTTTTTGTCTGGAAAATATGAGCAAGTGTAAATGTAACCAAAATTGTCTTAAAACGTCTGGAATTTAACTCG
>NW_015150978.1:450279-453695 GCF_000732505.1 Cyprinodon variegatus | reverse complement strand
GTGGTTTATGCTAAAATAAACCTTTGGGTTAAGTTGTCGCAAGCAGGTTTTTCTTGTGTTTCTGGTCTTAAATTTTTATTTCAAGTGGCATTAAAGAGTCTTAAAAAGTCTTGAATTTAACTTGCCTTATGCTGTAGGAACCCTGCAAGAAAAGCTATAGATAATCAACATCTAGACTCCAGAGACTCAGCACTGCACATAATGAATTAACTGTAAATCATTGTTGCTTTCTGCCAACGTTCCTTCCTCTATTGTTCTTCCTCTCTCTCTTTGTCTTCCTGATAACTGAAACGTGGCCCTTTTTTAAAGCGAAACTTGGTGAAATTATGGTTTTGTGCGTCTCTGGAAAAAAGCTTGTGTTCTATTTGAGGATTCTATAAAATGATTGGACAATCCCTCTGAGCAGAAGGAGCAGTTGGAAGCTATGAGTTTGCCAGAGACGTTTTATGAAGAGAAGCCCAGAGTGCTGGCTGCATCTGGATGGCTTATTTTTTTCCCCCTGTGACACATCCTTCCCTTTGCCACACGCACGCAGCACATGCTGAAAATTCACGCCCGTTGCTGCGGTTAGATCCACACAAGAGATCCACAACTCTTGGTACAAACAATGAAAGTTCTCTACTCTAAAATGCCCTCTAAACATGGCTCCATTCCCTGAGGTTACCGTTCAGTGTCAGCCCTGGATGAAGCCACGCCCTTTTAGCAACTGGTGTTGCACAGAAATAGCCAGAAAAATGCCACACTCATGTGGAGTGTGGCATGCTTTAATAAGCATGTTCCTTCAGTACATCTGATATGTTTAACAGAAAAAAATGAATATTTAAATAAAATAATTTGATTTGATGACGCATCTCCCTAAAGGCTGATTTATACTTCCAAACCAGGTCGTCTGCGTAGGTGTTGCAGGGAACGCAGAAACGTCCCCGCCCCCTCCTCAGATACCCTGCTGCTCCTCTCCAAAATTGTAGGTGACCGCAGAGAGGAGGCCTCTGATTGGTCAATCTACCGCTCTACACTATCTGTATCTCCTGTTTGGTGCCTTACCAACTTGTTTTGTTTGTATGAACGCCATTGTGGAGAACGACTCGTGAATTTGGATCAGCTAGAAGAGCGAGATGCGCGAGAACGCTGGGAGCCTTTCTCCACTCGGATCCCCGCTCTTTTTTACCCTCATGTCCCTCTAATGTCGGACAAACTTGTCCCCACCGCCTCGGCCGTATCTCGACCCACAGCTAGTTCGTGATTGTCCCTCTTGTTTTGAGACGTGGAATAACATAGCGCAGACTAGGGGTGGGTATTGGCAAAGAAGTCGTGATTCGATTCGTATCATGAAACTGTCATTATGGCAACATAATGACATAAATGGATTTAGCTATGAGGCATAAGGATCAGATCAGGGTATTGACCTTCTGCCTGCAGCTAACTCTGGTATGTGTGTATTGAGCGGGGGGGAGTCAGAGACGGAGAGGAAGAAGTACATACCACGAACTTTGTTGTTTTAGCTGTGTGTAATGGAGCTAAATCTCCAAGCATAAATGTTTAGTCCAATGTTGACTTCAGATCTTAGCTTCCAGATCCTCCTCACTCTTATTTGTTCAATCAACACTTTGAAAACAGCCGGCATGTTAATGTTGCACCAGCTATGGTGATCACAGCCGCCTCAAAACAAAATATGAAAATGAATTCATCTGATCAAATGTTTCTGCAGAGAAAGCTTCAAATATTTATTCCTAATTACAGCTGAAGCTTCTTGGTTTCTGCAGCCACCATGGTTTAATGATGACTTTACTACCATGTTTGAGCGTTTAGGTACAATTTTGATCCTGTGGATCAGAGAAATTCAAACAGCTTCTTTTCAAATCGGAGTTTAATGACTCAAATGGATAATCTGATAAACAGCCAGTGAATAAAACTTAAACTGACTCCTACAGCAGGCAGTCGTACTTCAGTGGCCTGATTTTTTTTTTTAGGCAAATGTTAAATTTCTTTGTCTGTACGTCTGATCAGGTTTTTCTTTTTTTTGTTATGCTCTGCAGATTTTGAATTTTCATAGATTCATCCATTAAACGTTTGCTCTTTGTCTGTTTCCATTGCTGCCCTTCGACTGGTTCTTGTCTAGCCCTGGGCGGACCTGCGGAACGTTCGACAATGAGGTTGTCATGATGAATCACGTCTACAAAGAGCGCTTCCCCAAGGTGAAAATCACTGTTTTACCTCAAACTGGTGGCTTTCTGTTGGAATGAATGCATTAAACCATCTGGATATATATTTTTTTATATAAGTCAATATCTTTTAAGTTAATCAAACTGATTGTTGTGGTTTCCCAGGCAACTGCTCAGATGGAGGGTCAGCTGGTCCACATCATTTCAGAGTATTCTCCAGATACGTCTCTCCCCCTGGCCGACGGCGTGCTGGGATTCATTCAGCACCAGCTGGTGGAGCTGGCCAGGGACTGCCTGGACAAGTCCCAGGACGGCCTGGTCACCTCCAGGTACTTCGTGGAGCTGCAGGAAAAGCTGGAGAAACTGCTCCATGAGGTGAGTCTTCCTCACGCATCCGAAAAAAGTCAAGATTTCCTTTGATAAGTAAAATCTGTCAACAGAAGGAGTTTTTACCCCTTAATATGGGTTGTTTGCAGTGTTTTTTGACAGCCATCTTAGATTTATTTGTAGTCTTAGTCCTCAGGACGAAAACTATTAGTCGAATTTTAGTCGTAACGATATGTGATGGTTTTAGTCGACTAAAACTTAAAAAGGATTTAGTCAGTTTTATGTTGCAAAAAAAGTGAACCTTTACAATTTCAAATACCAACCAGATTTTTTACCACACTGACAGCTCTAACCTGGTATTGTTTGTTCTGTCCCACTAATAATAACGATAATAATCGCTGTCTGGTCCCTTCAGGCTTATGAGCGTTCAGAGAGCGAGGAGGTGACCATCATCACTAAGTTGGTGAAGAAGATCCTCATCATCATCTCCAGGCCTGCCAGACTGCTGGAGTGTTTGGTAAGAGCTGCTAGTAGAGGGAGCCAGCTGAATGTTGGTCCAGCAATCCTAAAGCCCCAAAGATCGAACTAGTTGCCTCTTCGGTCTGCTGAACGGTGAGTCATCTCTTAAAGGAAAAGTCCGGTCAGCAAGGAATAATCAAAGGATCATTATTTATACCTAAAACTAATAGGTTTGCAGTGATTTAATTAATTTAAAGTAACTCAGGAATAAGAATACTTTTTTTCGTTGCAGTCACTGAGTCTTAGAGCGGCCATTTCTGCCCAAATATAGTAACGCCTAACCTGACTCCGCCAGATGGATTTGCTCCGCATATCCATCTAGAAACCTTCCGTTGAAGTAATTTTGGGAAGGGGCGAAAATACTGGTTAGCTGATTGGCCTATGTTGGTGATAGACGGGCCAAATAAA
>NW_015150978.1:444889-449304 GCF_000732505.1 Cyprinodon variegatus | reverse complement strand
TTTCAAGATGACTTGGATAATAGCGCGTTGTGACAAACACCAGATACAGCACTGGGACTTGATCAACAGCCGATACCGCACCGTGACGTCACAAACCAGTAGGTGGCAGTAGTGTTCTTTGACAAACATGGATGCCTCCAGTAAAGCACATTCAGATGAAAATTACTCTGAATTAAAAACACTTATCAATTATTGAACAGTATGGAATAATTTAATATTTAAAGTACTTTCAGAAGTTTGAATTCTGAATATGAGCGGACTTTTCCTTTAAAAATGGGCTGTTCCTGTTGAGGCAGCAGCAGGATTTCTGTACCACACAGCGGGTACCTGGAGGTCCAGCTTCCATTAACCCACTGGGTTCCTATAGAGGAGGAAAGTTGATTTGAATGTTTTTGTGCTCTGGATGAGTTAAAAGAATATGATATAAAATTGTTCATATTTCTGTATTTATTTATCCTCACTTCAATCCTTCCTTTCTTCCTTTGCTCCTTCTCAGGGTCCTTCCTTCAGTTCTTTGCGTCTTAGGCTGTCTTTTCTGTTGGTCTTTAGTTCCTTCTCCCCTTTCCTTCTCCGAACTCTATATTTCAGACCCACCAGCTAAAGTCTCATTCTGTGTTTTTATTTTATTTACCGTACAGGAATTTGATCCAGAGGAGTTCTACCAGCGTTTGGAAGCTGCAGAGGGCCAAGCCAAAGTAGGCCATGGCATCAAGACCGACCTTCCTAGATACATCATCAGCCAACTGGGCCTCACCAGAGATCCACTGGAAGGTGCAGTGAAACCATAATCATGGTTTTTATATTATTATCCACTTATTATGGCATCGTTAAACTTCCACAAATGACAATCTGAAGATTAAACGTCACAAATTCGCAGTGGTAACGGGTTGGAAAATTATTTATTGTATTAATTGTCCAGAAGAGAGAAGCCAACTGTAATGCCAATCAGCTAATGCAGGAGTGACTGCGAGAAAACATCAGAAGTAGGTTCAACCACAGAGTCCAGGGGTTTAAACAAAAGACAAACAGATAGGAATTATAGTGAAGAATCATATATTCAATGTATATAAGGTAGAAACTAGGGGTGGAACGGTTCACAAAATCCACGGTTCAGTTCGGTTCACGGTTTCGTGGTCACGCTTTTTGGTTCCGTTCGGTATATGTTGATTGTTAGCCTGACATGTTGGTCATGTTCCTGTTAGGATAAACAAAACGTGTTGCACAATGCTTGCACACTGTTGCACTTTTATCCACAACTTTCTTTCCGCCGTCATCGTAGGTCACTCTAAATGCAAAGTGGTCCCATACAGCAGACCTATAAAGTGCTGCTGGCGCGTCTTCCAACTCCTGTTCTTTCCCACTCGCCATACCCACACAATTCTCCACAACAACTGATTTTTTTCTGCTACACCCGGCTACGCTGCTTCGCTTCTTCTTCTTGTTTCCTACTGGTGGTTGGCTTTGGTCGCAGTACCGCCACCTGCTGCTCTGGAGTGTAAACGCTTCGCCTATGAGAAAAAGGAGCAGCGCATGAACCGAACGCAACACACGCGAACTGAACCGAGACAGTCGAACCGAACGGTTCGGACGGTTTTCAAAAACTGTTCCATCCCTAGTAGAAACATTATCTGCATATATGTTCCAGAGCTATATAATAATAATTTACAGCGATATGTGTATATTTATATAAGAAATGATATGCAAAAGAATTAAAAGATATAATTAAGTTAAGCAGTCAAAAATAATTTTTTTTCCAAGTCATTTTTTCACTATGTCATTCGTTCACTTATAAAAAATCTTATATTATTAAATAAATATTTAGTTTGGAGTTAACATAAAAAAAATTGTCCCACTACTGGAGAATCTGCCCGAAAAGGCCAAAATTTCATACAGCGTATACCCGGCTTAAACTAAGCAGGCGCTATGCTGTCAGTCCCATGCTTCTTCAGCAGGGGGCGATCTCTATCCACTCTCTTCCTTCACACTGAGCTGCTCACATGTGCATGAAACCCTGAATAGAACCTGAAGCCATTTGTCCTCCGGTCCTGCAGAGGTGGTCCACTTGGAGCAGACCAGCCCGTGTCAGAGATCAGCCAGCAGGGAGTCCGATGACTCTGGAGAGGCAACACCTGTGCAGGTTTGTTCTCTCCTGAGTCGTTTCTGCAGAGACGTGATGAGCCTTTACATGACTGGTCGACATTAATAATACTTTAAGACAAACAAAGCAGCTGATTGGGTTTGTTCTTTCTTTTCTGGATGCAGAGCCGAGCAGCTTCCACCCCTCCTTGTCGAAAACCACGCGAGAGTGACTTTGAAACCATAAAGCTAATCAGCAACGGCGCCTATGGGTGAGTAATTCTCTCTCATAAATCTTACCCTTCCTTGATTTAGTGAATGTATCTTTTTTGCTTTGTTGTTAAATCCGGGTCTATCTTTTTGCCGCCACGCAGAGCCGTGTACCTGGTGCGACACAAAGAGACCCGCCAACGCTTCGCCATGAAGCAGATCAACAGACAGAACCTGATCCTCAGGAACCAGATCCAGCAGGTGTTTGTGGAACGAGACATTCTCACGTTTGCTGAAAACCCGTTTGTGGTCTCCATGTTCTGCTCCTTTGAGACCAGGAGGCACCTCTGCATGGTCATGGAGTATGTAGAAGGTAACTATGAACAGCAGGGCAGGTTTTCACCTTCTCACTAATTGTCTCATCACCACCACAGACTTAAGCGGATCCTGTTGGGATTTACTAAAACAAAGTAGTGAAAATTGTTTTGGTTTCCCTTCAGTCCCAACAGTAAGTCCTTTGCCGTTTTCTTCACCAGTTTTCATGTTGACACAGACATTTAGGCCCAGTCTAAGATTATTCCTCCTGATGAGCACATGGAGACTGTAGATATCCGTTTGCATTGTGTTGTCGACTCCTCAATCCCTCACCGAATGCTGCAGCGACAGTGGGGAGAAAAGGTCTCCCTTTTGACAGGAAGAAACGTCCAGCAGAAACAGGCTCAGTGGGTGCAGCCCTCTGCTGAAGCCGACTGGGATTCAAGGAGACAGAAGCAGACCCACAAAAGAAACAGAGAAGCCCTAATCCAGGGGTGCCCAACCAGTCGATCGCGATCTACCAGTCGATCGTGGGCGGAGTTTCAGTCGATTGTGAGAAGTTTTACAATGTAGACCTATTTATGGCTATGACAAAAAACAAAAACAAAAAAAAGTTTTTAAAAACACTAATCAAATCATTGATCATGAGAGGCCAACGTCTATTTTCATAATAAAATGAAAAGTAAAAAGTATGCAGGGAACCTTTTTTTCTGCATGCAGATTGCTGGGCATGGTTTGCCACGGTTGCTAGGTTACCAGGGACTCTAAAGCGCGAAGAGGAATCTGCAGAGATAATGACATCTATCACAACTGATGGGGCTCCATCTATGGTTGGGCGCACTGCTGGATTTGTTGCTCTGTTCAAGCTGTCTGAAACTTTCCCGGATTTTTGGATCAACCACTGCATCATTCAGCAACAGCTGTGTGGCAGTATTTTAAATATGAAGCATGTCATGAGTGTTGCGATGAAGATCGCATGCTCTGTTCGGGCCGGGAGTTTTCAGAGGCGTTTATTCCGCCCAGCTGGAGGAGGCAGGTGGAGACCACACTGATCTGCTGCTGCACACCGACGCCAGGCGGCTGAACAGCAGCAGATTCTTCTAAAGATTTTTGGAACTGTTTTGTTCTTCGATTCTATATAGAACAGACGAGGCGTGTAAACTTGTTCTGTATATTTATTTCCAAACTTTCACAGAACCTTTCAGTAGCAAGCTACATTCAGACCTTCCCTCTCGCTCTAGCCTCCAACCCGTGACGCCATGCGCCCCATTGCATGCTGGGTATTGGAGTTCAAGAGCTTTCCGGCTCATAACATCACAGGAACTTTTGCCCAAAATTAAAGAAACGGTCAACAACCCATTCTGCTGTATGTTACATCTTCACATCCACATAGTTTGTTCTTAGTATCTTTTTAACTGTTTTCCTGTTGAATTTTAATCCATCTGCCAGTTTCTCTGCCAACGCCAATGCCCATAATTTTTATTATGATTTATTTTTGTAATCTAAATAAAACATTAAAATTGACCTTTTTTTTTTTTTATTTAAAAGAAATAACAGCTCGCCATTATTGGTTCGTCCCGATAGCGGAACCAATAAAAGCGTTGTTGCTGCCGGGACATTTGGGAGATGCACCATTAACTTTTTGTCTGGAAAATCTGAGCAAGTGTAAATGTAACCAAAATTGTCTCCAGCCAAGAGTTTCCTCCATGGCTAAAACCAGGGAACATACATGAGGCTCAGTGGATTTAGTGCAAGAAGTCATTCAAGCTCAGAACGATGGGAATTAAGGCAGTGGGGTTGCACATGCTAAACGC
>NW_015150978.1:441297-443795 GCF_000732505.1 Cyprinodon variegatus | reverse complement strand
GGCTTTAAAACTGATTTGTTTTGTTCCCTGCTAAAACAAAGTTTGTGAATTCAGTTAAATAATTGTTCAAATATATCTGTCATTTGTATGTTTTTAGCTTTCTTCCTGTATGGGAAGCTTTTCAAAATGTGAAACATTAGTGCAGTGGTTTGTGTTAAAATAAACCTTTAGGTTAAGTTGTCGCAAGCAGGTTTTTCTTGTGTTTCTTGTAAATTTGGTCTTAGATTTTTATTTCAAGTGGCATTAAAAAGTCTTAAAGTTTTGAATTTAACTTGCCTTATGCTGTAGGAACCCTGATAGCCACTTGTTCTATTTACCGCCCATCAAAATAATTCAGAAAGGAGGATTCTATTAAAATGTTAGAGCAAATGCTTTATGCACTTTTCAGATTTTGCTCTGCCTCATAATTAGCTGCTGCTCTGTAACCAGCTCCTCTCTGCTTTAAGGCGGGGATTGTGCCAACCTGCTGAAGAACATCGGCCCCCTCCCTGTGGACATGGCCAGGATGTACTTTGCAGAGACGGTGCTCGCCTTGGAATACCTCCACAACTACGGCATCGTGCACAGAGATCTCAAACCAGACAAGTGAGCGCCTCTTCAGCCAAACCAAACATTCATTCCCGTACTTCTCTCTTCACGCCGTCTTCCTCCCTCTCCTGGTAGTTTGTTGATCACCTCCATGGGTCACATTAAGCTGACGGACTTCGGGCTGTCGAAGATCGGCCTGATGAACATGACGACCAACTTGTACGAAGGACACATCGAAAAGGACACCAGGGAGTTTATAGACAAACAGGTCGGGTGCCTCGTCCTCTCAGGGTTTGAGCCTCGGTTCTCAAACTGAGCTCACCTCCCCCCTCCCTCCTCTGTTGTCCTCTGCAGGTGTGCGGCACGCCAGAGTATATCGCTCCTGAGGTCATCTTGAGGCAGGGTTATGGCAAACCAGTGGACTGGTGGGCCATGGGGATCATCTTGTACGAGTTTCTGGTGGGCTGTGTGCCTTTCTTTGGAGACACTCCAGAGCAGCTCTTTGGTCAGGTGGTAAACGGTGAGTCCTTTTTCATTTCTATTAACAGTGATGTTTGGTTACATAAAACAGGGTTTCCGCCGGTCATTAAAAATCATTAAAAGTGTTTATTGGAACATTCAGAAGTTTAGAAATCCTTTTGTAACCAATGCTATAACTTTTTTCTTTATTATTCTTGATACAGCGCTTTACTTTTACCCATTGTGAGGTGTTTCTTGTGTGATACCAGAGACGCCTTTTTATAGGCCGTCATTTGGCTCTGAACCAGCTGATATTAATCTGCACTGATAAGGAGAAGGATTTTAGCTGGTGTCTTGTCTTTCCATGCCCATTTCACTTTATTACACATAACTTAATTTCTGGACATATATGGATTGATTTATATGTATGTGTGGGTTGCATCTGGTGAAAATGTTATGTCAATACCGCCTCTAGAAACATATTTACTGAGAAAAATGGTGCCGTGTTCAGTACTTAATTTACACAATGTATGTCATTGATTCAAATGTGTTTATAGTTGAATTACTTGAACGGAAAAATACATTCCTGGGATTTTTTTTTTTCCCTGCAACAATCGGTGTCTTTGCTTTGCTGATTTTAGATGACATCATCTGGCCTGAAGGTGAAGATGCTCTGCCAGCCGACGCTCAGGACCTGATCACCCGACTGCTGAGACAGAACCCTCTGGAACGTCTGGGAACAGGTCAGTGGCAGCGTGACAGAGAAGAAACCTTTCATCATCTTTTGTTCATATATATATATATATATATACACACACACGCACATTATTTTTCCGTAGATCACAGCTGAACAAATAAAATGAACATTTAACCAGGTGATCGTCCTCCCTCCTAATTAGTCCATAACTTCTCACCTTTTAGTTTTTTTCGTCGCCTCTTTTACTTTTTTCTGATTTACTCTCATATGTGAAAGAACAAACACTCCTAAACCTTCATCCATCATGGTCATACAATAACGCTGAAAAAACAGACTTCTAGTCCCCAATTAATTCCCAAAAAACAAACTTTGTTTTTATAAACCTTTATTTGTACTGTAGCGGGCACTTTAACAATAAGTTGTGGTATGCGATTTTTACAGTGGTGGCTTAAGCCGGGCGTACACTGTGCCATTTTTGGGGCGATTTTCCAGTTGTGCGAGAATCTTTCGAAAAAATTTAATAAGAAGAAATAATTTAATGCGTAGGTTTACTTTTTATGCATAACTCTTGCCCCTCTGAGACAAATCTATGTTTTGCAAGGTCCAAAATTGGGTCAAAAACCTACAAAAAAATAATGTACCAATTTAATAACAGAGTCAGTTTTTGGTTTTAATACCGTATATAAAAACTATTTACTGAGAATGTGTTTATTACGGAAGAGGATTAGGGCCACTGGGGGAAAAAAAAAAGGAAACTGATTTTAAAATTTTATTTCAGTTAAGTATGGGGAAAAAGTCAGAATTCTGACTTTTT
>NW_015150978.1:437958-439528 GCF_000732505.1 Cyprinodon variegatus | reverse complement strand
TGTAAGTTTTTAACCTGTCAACTTTTTTTTTTTGGTTTTTAAAATTAACATTTTTTTTTTTTTCAGGCACACAACAGTTTAAAGCAAAGTTTATTTTTTTTTAAAAGAATGTGCAGGAAGGATTGAAAAGCATGTTAACACGGTAATGTAGGCTTGAGTTCATTATCTGACGCATGCAGATACACACCAGGAACCTGGAAACTTACTGAATTACAAAAAATATTTAAAAAACAAACATGTTTCATTGATATATATATACAAAGATGAATATTATGAACTATATTTATCAAACATTATACTGGGCAAGTAAAAATTGTTTCTGGGCAACTGAAATGTGAAAGTCACTAACCCGAGGGGCAAGTGGTAAAAATCCTTCACGTCGACCCCTGATAAGCCTGGAATGTTTCTTGGCGTTGAGCCTTTCAGTGATTTATAGACTTAGACGCGTATTTTAAAGTCTATTCTCTGAGATACATCGAGCCTAAGGAAGGACTTTAGAACTGGGCTGATGTTCTCCGTAGTTCGTTCTCAGTAGTAGTATATTAAAGGCTGGAGCCCAGAAAAAATCCCAGTCTAAAAGTATGGAGTCAAAATTGGACCATTAAAGATGCTTAAGGGTTAATTTGTTGTACAGTTTATGCTACATTCAGATGTTTCAGAAAGAATCATTAATGATGTTTTTTGTCTACAGCTGGAACCACAGAGGTGAAGAGTCACATGTTCTTTTTGGGCCTGGACTGGAACGGCCTCCTGAGGCAGAAAGCAGAGTTCATACCTCAGCTGGAGTCTGAAGAGGACACCAGCTACTTTGACAGTATGTCGGTTATTTCTGAAACATCTCATCAGCTGTTGCCCAATCCAATTTTTTCTCTCTTCACCTCTGCCTCCTGTAGCACGGTCGGAGCGCTACTGCCATCTGGGTTCAGATGACGACGAAACCAACGATGACGAGTCCAACCTGGAGCTCAGACAGTTCTCCTCAGTCGCTCACCGCTTCAGCAAGGTGGACGTCGCTCTGATTCGGCTCCTCGTTGTGTAAGGAAGACTAAACGCATCAAATGACGCATTTGCTTTTCCTGATCTGTAGGTGTACAGCAGCACAGAACACCTGTCCACGTCCACACCGTCCAATCAGAGCCTGTCTTCCTCGGAGCGAAGCCACAGCGAGGAGAAGGAGGACCGTTGGGACGGTAGGGGAGGCCTTTCACCGGGAGACGGATACAAGAACTTGGCCGGTGGAGACAAGAAGGCAGATGTACCCAGAGGGAGGTGAGTCTGAGGTTCTGATGGACCCAATAAACCTCCCTGTGCCGATCCTGCAGGTTTTCTGCTTATATGGAGGAATTTTCCTGCCTAAAACCAAAAATAAGGATTTTATTCATCTGTACTTTAAACTTGTCTCACTCGCATGATGGATCTATTTGTGTGTCACTCATGGTATGAGGAATGGTTGGCGCAGGAGTTCACTCTAATGTTTCATGTGTCTGAGCATACATGCACCGCGGACCACTGAGCAGTAGGGGTGTAAATAATAATCGTTTTGTATCGATGCATCGATCCAACAGCCGAC
>NW_015150978.1:434811-437233 GCF_000732505.1 Cyprinodon variegatus | reverse complement strand
TGTGCTACAAGCTGTGGGTCTAGATACGGCAGAGGCGGCGAGGAAGTGCGGGCGAGTTTAGTCCGACGACGGAGGGACATGAGGGGCAAAAAGAGCAGAGATCCAGGTGGAAAAAGGGTCCCAGCGTTCTCGCGCACCTCGCTCTTCTAGCGGGTCAAACTTCACGAGTTGTTTTCCGCAATTTCGGTCATAAAAACAAAACAAGCCGGCCTCCTGTCTGCGGCACTGTCTGCCGTCAGCTACAATTTGGGAGAGGTGCAGCGGAGCGTCTGGGGAGGGGGCGGGACGTCTGGAGCCGAGGTATTGCATTGCACTGATTTTATGCAGTATTTTTTGATGCGAGGCCTTTAACAATCTATAACGCAGGGATATTATTATTTTTCAGTGAATGAGGTTTTTATAGGTGGAGTGCAACTTTTCTACTTCTTTCCCCCTCGACCACCACCCGGTCCTCGCTGCATCTGACCCCTACGGATCCCTCTGCGTGTGGTGGGTCCACAGGAAGGTGGAACCACGTCGTCTGTTCAGGCCAAACCCGGCCGGGCCCCGGGGGCATGGCCCAGCCACCATGCAGGCCCCAGGCCTGGCTCCAGGGTGGGGCCTTGGCTTCGCCATACCAGAAGACGTCACGGTCCTGGATTTGATTCTGTCCATAAGGGTCTTGTGATCGAAATGAGTTTCCTACGCAGGGTGGGCTGGGCGCAGCCTTCGAGATCGGTTTAGGAGCTCAGTTTACCCGGGAGGAGCTCGAAGTCGTTGCTCCTCCACGTTGAAAGGAGTCAGCTGAGGTGGCTGTTCCAGATGCCTCCTGGTCGCCTCCCTTAGGAGCTGTTCCAAGCTTGTCCTATTGGGAAAAGGGCTCATGGAAGGACCAGGACACGCTGGAGGGACTATGTCTCTGAGCTGGCCTGGTGTCACCTCGGGGCCCCCCCAGAGCCGCTGGAGTGGATCGGGAAGTCTGGAAATCACAGCTTAGACTGCTGCCTCAGAGACCCGGCCCCGGATAAAGCGGAAGAACATGGATGGATGGTTGATGTGCGAGTGTGTGCGTCTGCCTTATATGCCTCATTCCCATCGATGCTCTTTTTAAAGAGAAATAAGTCTTGTTTTTAGGAAGAACTTCAGTCTCTCTGTCTCTTTAGGAAACTAGTTTAGCAGAAACAAGAAAGGTTAAGCTCAATAATATGTGATATTTACGTGGAGAAGAAGAGTATCTTTACAAAAGGACGTATTGATCTTGTAGACGGGCCGATTCTGGGTTAAATGTCTAAATAAAACCAGTGATTCATTTTTAACGTGTCTTTTTTTTTCCCTCTCGCAGCCTTCGTCCACGTGCCTCCTCCAGCCCGTCGCACCCAGAGCGCGGCGGCAGCGGCCCGCTGGTGATGAGCAGCACCCAGAGCCTGGATGTCACGGCTCGCTTCGCCATCCCCGCTGAGGAGGAAGGTAAAGCTGTTTGTCCGTCGTTACTTCACGCTCGACACGAGAACATGCGCTCACTCTGAACCCTGACTTACAGACGGGATCGTTTCCAACCTGAGGCGGATCCGACTGCGCAGCAACAGCACGGGCACCAGGCCGTCGTTCCGCAGAGGGGCGTCCCGGCGGATCGCTCACCAACTGGAGACCCCAGAGAAACCCAGATCCCCGTCTGGCAACGTCCCCAAGTCTGCTTCAGTCTCCGGTCTGTCCCTCATCATCACCCCAGGTGAGACCCAGATGCAGCTTTGTTCAACGGCACAAATAAGAGCAGATTGTTTAACTCTAAATACTTCCTGCCTTCTGACACCAGACGACTCAGCAGTTCCTCCTTTGAGTCCCAAATCATCTCTGTCCCTGTCGTCCAACCCCTCGTCCCGGGACTCGTCCCCCAGCCGGGACCTGCCCGTCAGCGTCAGCTGCCTCAGGCCCCCGGTGGTCATCCACAGCTCGGGCAGGAGGTTTGGCTTTGCCCTGCGAGCCATCAGGGTGTACATGGGAGACAGCGACGTCTACACGGTTCACCACATGGTCTGGGTAGGTGGTCTGTAGACCCATCTGAAGTTAGCAGCATCAAAGCAAACCTCTTTTTTTTTTTTAAGACTCGTTTGAACCGGTCCTATATCAGGTTGGTTTGATGAGGTCAAATTTATGGAGTGAATTTTGTCCCATTGTTGAAAGCAAATAACACATTTTGGAAATAAGAATAAAGTTAAATGCAATCCAGAAGTACCAATTTAAAATATGTTAGTCAAAAAACTATTTTCTCAAATATTATGTTTTGAAAAAAATCAATACATTTTTTTTCACTTTTTTTAACATTTAAAGCACTTCAGATTTTTTTTTCTTATGCTATTTATTTTTAAATTTGTGTTTTTCAAATAGAGTTTTACACATTTAAAAAAATTTACAGACCACATTCTCTTCACTTCTGGGTGAAAAT
>NW_015150978.1:430253-432746 GCF_000732505.1 Cyprinodon variegatus | reverse complement strand
CTCAAGGTACGACTGTAGGCGCCCATTTCCGCACATGTTGATGTAGATCCTGTAAAAACACAGCTGATTGATCTGGGAACAGAACTGAACGGTTGATGTTTACTCAGCTAAAAGTATTTTAGCTTAATATGGCTAACTGAGCCAGCTAAAAGAGGCTAACCTGTTAGCTACTGAGCACAGCTAGCCACAGCGCTACGCACCTCTCCCCCTTTATATTGTGGTCTTGCAGTTACTTTGTTCACCATGAACAGATTTTTTCATCTTTATCAATCAGTTAAATCTTCCTCGGTCGACAGACACGCTAACGCTACAGATGCTCCCGACTCGCCACACTGACGCTGCATTCTCATCGTTGTCTGTGGCAACGTTCAGCCCATCATAGCGTAACCTCACTAGCTAGCACAAGACCCAAGCAGATCTGCTACCTACAGCGGGTGGGTTCCCGGGTCAGCGGCCATTTCTCAATCTGTGCGTTGTGCGTTCTCATTTGCTCGTGAAACGTCCTCAGCTACAGCCCTAGTACTATTCCAATTCACAAGAACAAGAGGACAGAGAACGGAAAAAGTCCCTGGAGGTTGATTTTGCCCCTCCCTCTTTACCCAGCATGCATCACAGCAGACTTGTCGTTCTCCAGACTGACAGCTGTCCCAGCATGCACCGCGGTAGCAGCAGCTTCCAGGTTAGCGCTCACAGAGTTCAGAGTATTAAATTAAAAGTTCACTTTTCTGTTTCCGTTGTTCAATAGAAGTACGTTTTAAGATAATTTGAGGCGAGAACGTTATACTTTTAAGCGTCGGAATATAACCCATTTCCTGATTTAGTGCATAATTAAAATTTTAAAAAGAGTTCTGATGTTGAGAGGACCGCGGCAACCAGCGGAGCTCCAAGGCTAACAGCAGCCAGGGCTAACGTTAGCCCTTCTGCGGCAGCAGTGTGTGAAGGACCACCGGCTACGATGGAGTTTTTAGTTTGATTTGTGTTTATCTGTTTTAATCATTATTCACCCACTAAATTAAAAACTCATAATTTATTATTATCTAAAGACTGTTAATAACAGGAGATGAAATGCAGCTCTAGACGATCCGAGCGTGTGGTGACATCATCAGTACGCTTCTGTTCCAATTGACCCACATTTACTCTGCGTGCTCCCGGTCTCCCCAAGTCCAGACTTTCCTGCGTTCTTATCCAGAACGTTCTTGGCGAGAACACAAGTCATGTTGGCCATGCGCCGTCCTTTTTATAATATACTGGCCGGTGTTGCAGGAAGCTGACAGATAATTTCATTGACTAAATTTAGCACAAACAGATGGTTGCCACAGCAACTTCTTCGCTGTTATTCGTCCGCCTCCATCTTTTGACGAGCATAGAAACTATAAATCAAACATAAAAGAATAGAACGATTATAGGATGATTGAAAGATTAGAACCATTTCTGATCAATAATCGGTTCTTTGAGCCCAAACTGAGCAGAAACCGTTAAATATTAACCAGTTTTTTTTATTACATATTTACCGTTAGCTAAGACTAAAAGCTGAATTTTCTGATCCGTTTATTTAATTTATATTAAATGATTAAGAGTCTTGTGTTTAAACAGATTCAGCATTCCTTTAACTATTAATCATTCAGATACTTCTAGGTGTTCTGAGTTTAGCAAAGAGTTTTTAGTCAACGGAACAATGTTAGAAATTTTCTTCAAATCAGGATAAATGGATTCAAAAACAAACGTAAGTAAAATATGAAACAAAGGCTTGTCTGTTTCACACCAACTACTGGCTGAAATGTTTCCCACAGAGCGGCAACAAGGTGACCCTGCAGACAACGGCGCTGGAGAACACGTCCATCAAGGTGGGCCCCGCCAGGAGGGCCAGCTACAGGGCCAAGATGGTCAGACGCAGCAAGAAGAGCAAGAAGAAGGACGGTCAGGAGAGGTGGGTGGCTCCGCATGGCAGCTGGTGCTGCGGGTAAAAAAGTATTCAGCTGTAAAGTCCAGTTAAATAAACGGAGATCCATGGATTTCACTCAGTCGCCACTTTATTTTCACTGCAAAGAAAAATAACATCTTGGCGTAAAATCCAGCCCTACTGAACAGAGTTTATCTCGCTAGTTTAAACCCTGCAGGAAGGCTATAAACGTCTCCACATACCGTTACCCAAACAATTCAAGGCAGTTAGAAACAACGTTAGAAATAATCCCAGAGAAACAGTCTAGCTTGTTATGAGGATCATTATTTTTATCCTAAACTCTCCCTAAAGCCGCTGTCACACCTTTACGATTTAGACCACCGTGTGCCTGACCAAAAATCTGGCAAAAACGCTGGCATACGTTGGATAAGTTATGGGCGTGTTTTCTAAAAGTTATGAGTACGCTGAAACACGGCGGCACACGTTGACATACGGCGAGTATGTCGAGATATTTTGAGAGTGCTCAGAATTTCCTGACGTATCTAATAAAATATTGATACTGTTTTTATGAAAAGATACACATATTGTCTAAA
>NW_015150978.1:425895-427605 GCF_000732505.1 Cyprinodon variegatus | reverse complement strand
CTTCCGGATAGACGAGTCGGAGCAGCGCCATCTCACTGCGGAGCTGAATCTGATGTGGTTTTTAGACGTACAGTGTGAGCAGGTAGATCGCATCAGAGCGTCGGGTCGCACAGCGATGATGAAGCTCATCTCTCCTAAATCAATACCTGGAAGAGGGAACTAACAGATGGATTCGGGAAGCGTTGGGAATGATTTAATCATGACATTGTTTTGTTTTTTCAGCACCAGACGTCGCATCATTAAGAAGCTGTCCAAGCATACGGCTCCCCCCCCGATGCAGAACAGCCGTAGCTTCTCCTCCGGCTTCCCGCAGTCGTCCAGCGACAGCCTCTCCGGTTCCCCCACACACAGCCTGTCCCCCGGGCCGTCCACGCCGTGTCGCTCCCCTGCGCCGGACCACTCTGGAGGTGGGAGTCTTTCTTCATGGGTGAGAAGAAAGTTTCCACTAAATCTCACCTCCTTTCCTGTTTCTCCTCCTCCATCAGATTCCAGTTCGTCTCCTTGCTCCAGTTCTCCCAACTCTCCGGTACCGCAGGCTCGTCCCAGCTCCCTCCACGTCCACGGCCGTTACGCCAAGGCAGGGCGCTGCAAGTCCACCAGCAGCATCCCTCCGTCCCCTCTGGCCTGTATCCCTCCGCCGCAGCCCCCGTCCCCTCAGTGCTCCCCTTCCTGTCTCCAGAATCACCCTAAATCCCTGCAGGGCTTCCACGGGAAGACGTCGTCCCCTCCCACCGTCGCCCGTCACTCTGTGCGCCCCCGCAGCGTAGAGCCGCCGCGCTCGCCTTTGCTCAAGAGGGTACAGTCAGCGGAGAAGCTGACGGGAGACAAAACGGGTAAGGGGAGTTACCACGGCGACAGGAAGGCGTACAACACCCGCCGGCACACCATGGAGATGCCGCTGTCTGAGGGGGAGGGACTGGAGGACGAGGAGGGAGACGCCGGCACCAGGTTCGTCTGCGTGGGGGAGCACGGTCGCCAGGGGCTGAGCCTCGGGGGGCAGAAAGAAACCCACGACTCCGCAGGCGGCGGCGGCAACCACCAGCGGGCGTCGGGCTCTCCTCAGCACCGCGGCGGCCACCCGAAGGAGGCGGTGAGGAAGCTGGCTCTGTCGGAGCGCAGGGAGTCGTTCAAGAAGCAGGGTGCCGTGCAGCAGCTGAACTTCGACCTGGAGGAGACGGCGAGGCCGGAGGCGTCCAGGGTGTCCTGGGTCAACCCCTCCCAGCCCGAACCCAGCAGGAGGCCAGAAGAAGGCGGAGCTCAGAGCGCCGCTCAGAGCGCCGCTCAGCCCAAAGCGAAGTGTAAAGGAAAAGAAGGGCTTTAGATCCAACAGACGACGCATGAATCCAGAAGGAGAAACATCATCCTGAAGTCGTCATCATCCTCCTCAGCTCTTTACTTCCTCTCCTCAGATCACTGTGGCGCCAGAAGTAGTCTGTAAATATTTTAGTTCATTTGCAGGAACTGATATTTATGGCCTTTTAGGCTTTTTTCTTTTCTTTTTTTTTAAGACCTGTGATGCTTCAGACGGAAAAAATGGGACAGAGTAGTTTGACATAGTACTTCCCAACAAATACATTCTGTGTTCGACTGTGGCCGTTATTCCTGGACGCCGTGTATGAATCGGTGCTCCGCATCACTCGCTGGGTTTTAAGCCCAAAAGAGGAACTCCTCCTCCTCCTCCTCCTCCTCCTCCTCCTCCTCCTCCTCCTC
>NW_015150978.1:422770-424131 GCF_000732505.1 Cyprinodon variegatus | reverse complement strand
AAGGTTGGGCCTTGAGTTTTTAATCAGAAATTTTATTTTAAATAAATAATTTTTGTTTTTCGTAGAATTATAACACTTTTTTTTTTTTTTTTTTTATGCAGCAAGTTTGCAATTATTTTGTCCAACCTTCACCGATATGAATACTGAGTACAGGAGGAATGAATGAAATGATTAATGGGAGAAACTGGACCTAATGGTTCACGATTAAATTCAGCTTTTTATTTCTTCACTGTGTTTCAGGGTGGAAATATGTTGTGGTGGTAGTTTAGGTTAAATCCAATTCATGTTCAGCTGTTTGAGACCGTTTTTGTTTTTTCTCAACCATTTGAGGCTTACGTGTCTCCTTTTGTATCTGTTCAGAGAATTTCATTCGGTGTGTGAGAATTCAAATGAAAGTGTTCCCCAATCAACTAATAGGTGTCACACGGCTGCTGCTGCTTCTGTCTGCTGTGACATCTTCCTTTATTCTCTCCTATTAAAAGTGCTTGAAATAAATCAACTGCAAAGGGATGACGTCGTTTTGTCTCGTAATGTTTTTCTTTTCAGGCCTCCTGTATTTGAAGCTGCTCATCTACAGGGTATTTATATAAAACTACAAAGATTTTTAGGGAGGATTTCTGTCACAAAAACTACCTTAAAATAACCAAGAGGGGGCAGCAGAGAGCCGCCAGTAAAATGTCGACACTCTCTATATACTTAAATTAGACATACAACTGATCCTAAATAATTATCAACCAAATGAAGATTCAGATTCAAAGAAATCTTTTAGTCCTAACGTTTTGTCCAAAGATTAGGATGGACTAAATTCCTCCCAACCTCAGGAGCTCATTACTATAGATGCAATCAGTTGCTGCGCAAACTTTTCCATCCATCTCCTGCCGTTAAGAAAACAGCTTAAAACAACGTGATTAAACTCGTCAAATTACGAGAAAAAAAGTCAATATTTCATGAAAACTCTTGCGCCGTTATCCCCTCCATCTAAATGAGAATTGTTAAGAATCGTGAAGTTAAGTAATATACTAAATATTAAACCTTTTACTCAATCAGCATCAAATCATGAGGCTTTTCTGTTACACAAACTGAGTTCCGATTGAGGGCGGTGTGGTTGATTGCTTTTCTTCTTGAATTTAATAAAAAAAGCAAAATAACATAGCTGTGCTGGTCATATATATACAGTGTGTGTATATATAAGTATATACAGTATTCAAGTTGAGGGGGGGATGGCATCCCACCTTCTTAAAAAAATCGTAATAATCATCCCCCCATACCATCCCCTGTGACATTTTATTACTGAATGCGTAAAACTTCTACTATATATTAACAGTAATGTCAATAATAATGCCTTTTCAACATGTGGCGGT
>NW_015150978.1:420427-421616 GCF_000732505.1 Cyprinodon variegatus | reverse complement strand
GGTGTGAATTGAGTTTAGGTTAGGTTTAGGGATAGGTATGTGTCGGTAATGGTTAGGGTTAGGGCAAGGGTCATGGTTAGGCCATATAAATTAGTGGGAAATTAATGGAAGTCAATGGAAGGTCCCCACAAGGATATCATGACACGTGTGTGTGTGTGTGTACACTGCTCAAAAAGACTAAAGGAACACTTTGAAAACACATCTACAGAAGAGGATTAGGGCCACTGGGGAAAAAAAGAAGTGTTAACTGATTTTTTAATTTTATTTCAGTTTAGTATGGGGGGAAAAGTCAGAATTCTGAGAAAAAAGTCAGCATTCTGAATTTTTTCCCATACTAAACTGAAATAAAATTTAAAAATCAGTTAACTTTTTTTTTTTTTTTCTCCTCTTCCCTACACACCAGATCTCAAAAGGTAAAAAAAAATTCATGCTATTTATTTCTACTGATATGGACTGGGTGATGTGTTGGGAACAGAAGGATGCCACATCATTGGATGGAAATGAAAATTATCAACCTACAGAGGGCTGAATTCAAAGACATCCCAAATATTACAGTAAAAAACCGATGCGGCAGGCTCGTACATTTTGCTAAAATTTCATTGCAGCTACTCAAAATGGTATTCAGTCGTTTGTATGGCCCCCACATGCCTGACAAGGTGGGGGCATGCTCCTAATGAGACGACGGATGGCGTCCTGGGGTATCTCCTCCCAGATCTGGACCAGGGCATCTCTGAGCTCCTGGACACTCTGAGGTGCAACCTGGAGGTGTTGGATGGATGGAAACATAATGTCCCAGAGGTGTTCTATTGGATTTAGGTCAGGCGAGCGTGGGGGCCAATCACTGGTATCAATTCCTTCATCCTCCAGGAACTGCCAGCATACTCTCGCCACATGAGGCAGCATAACGTTCTCCACGGCTTCTCCAGACCCTTTCACGTCTGTCACATGTGCTAAGGTTCAACCTGTTCTCTGTGAAAAGCACAGGGCGCCAGTGGCCTACTTGCCAATTCCGGTGTTCTGTGGCAAATGCCAATGGAGCTCCACTGTGCCGGGCAGTGAGCACATGGCCCACTAGAGGACATCGGGCCCTCAGGCCACCCTCATGAAGTCTTTCTGATTGTTTGATTAGAGATATTCACAGGAGGTCATTTTGTAGGGCTCTGGCAGTGCTCCTCCTGCTCCTCCTTGC
>NW_015150978.1:415218-418487 GCF_000732505.1 Cyprinodon variegatus | reverse complement strand
CCCCCCCATCCCTGCCCCGTGCTGAGCTGGAAAATGGCTGAGCTTAGGGACAGGCAGTTATGAACAGAAGCTCTGCGCAGTTCACTGTTAAATCAGAGCTGCTGTAGATTCTCACCCACCGAGGAAACTGGAGCTGTCTGCCGGGAGCCGCACACTTCCTCACGGAGGCTTTAACTCCGATGAAGCGGCGCTGCAGAGAGAGGTGAGCAGACTCCTGAAAACTTTCCCACTTTTTCTCAACTTATTGCACATTTCCAGCAGAGGCAGCTGTGCTGGAAAATGGAGGTTGAGCTGCTGTGTGAACACGCATCAAGGCTAGCATTGTTTCTTATCCCAGACATTTATTATCCTGTTTTTATTCTACTTTTTTTTTCTCTTCTTAAACTCAGTTTTTTTTTTTTTATAGCTGAAAAAAATCAAATCTCTTCGCAACTTTCCGCTGCGCTCGCGCTCGCTGGACCGCGACGTGTCTGAAATCTAGCTTTATTGACATTAGCTAAAAAAAGTTATTTTAGATAAATTCTGACCTTTAGGGTTTTTTTTCCATTTGCACATCAGAAAATATATATAATAATGACCTTAATAAACCTTAACTTTAGTGGCTAAAGTTAGTTTAAGTGTTTGTTGTTGCTATTTTTTGTCATAATGCTAACATTAAACTCTGTGTAGTTTAACACCATGAATTACTAAAGCTAAATGTGCCTTAAATAAACCAAAGATGTTTGTAATGTCAACATAATTAGCAGCTATCCTCACCAAAACTATGTGCTTCAAACTCATATTTTAAACTATTCAAAAGTTTATATCTAAAATTTCCCAAATGGACTCATGCAAGTAAACTAAACATTTACCAAAATTAAACTTACTGGGACTAAACTGGCCCATTTTAAAGGGACAGCGTGTAAGAATTACTGCCATCTAGTGATGAAAATACGGCAGAGCATTAGGGTCAGACTTGAGATTTTTTTTGTCTTCTTCTATTTCGAGAATAAAGTTGTAACATTAAGAGAATAAAGACATAAATGATCAAATATCGCAATTGCTATCATAATTTTATGACTTTATTCTCGTACTGTTATGACTTTATTCTCGTAATTTTACGACTTTATTCTCGTAATTTTACGACTTTATTCTCGTAATGTTTTGACTTTATTCACGTTATTTTACCACTTTATTCTCGTAATGTTATGACTTTATTCACGTTGTATTATTAATTTGTTCTCGTAATTTCATGAATTAATTCTCGTACTGTTATGACTTAATTCACGTAATTTTATGACTTTATTCTCGTAATGTCATGACTATTCACGTAATTTTATGAATTTATTCTAATAATTTTATGAATTTATTCTTGTACTGCTATGACTTTATTCTCATAATTTTACGACTTTATTCACGTTATTTTATGAATTCATTCTCGTACTGTTATGACTTTATTCTTGGAATTTTACGACTTTATTCTCATAATGGTATGACTTTATTCACGTAATTTTATGAATTTATTCTCGTACTGTTATGACTTTATCGTAATTTTACGACTTTATTCTCATAATGTTATGACTTTATTCATGTAATTTTATGAATTTATTGTCGTAATTTCATGAATTCATTCTCGTACTGTTATGACTTTATTATCGTAATTTTACGACTTTATTCTCGTAATTTTATGACTATTCTTCTTGTGACTTTATTCTCAAAATAGAAGAAAAAAAAAATCTGTAGCCTGACCCTAATACTCCGTCATATGAAAATGAGGGAAATTCCTCCAACAGAAAAGGAAAGCAGTCGTTACTATGGCAACACAGTGACGCCCCATGTGCTTGGCTATAGCTCTGTTGCACAGGGGGTATGTGTACTTGTGCGTTCTCGTGTACTCGTGAAACGTCATCAACCTCAGCCCTACTACTGTTCTAATTCACCAGAATAGCAAACCGAGAGCAGATATTGTTCTGGCCCCTCCCTCTTTACCCAGCATGCATCAGAGCAGACTTGTCCCTTCTTGACATTGACAGCTGGTGAGCTCAGAGTATTAGGTTAAAAGTTATTTTCTGTTGCTGTTGTTCAATAAAAGTAAGTTTTAAGATATTTTGAGGTGAGAATATTATACTTTTAAGCGTCACTATATGGCCTATTTACCTCCGAGGGTAATGGCAGCCAGGGCTACTTTTAGCCCGTCTGCAGCATCCCTTTCTCTGCATCGCCGTGTGTGAAGGACCGCTGGCTATGATGCCGATATTTTTGTTTTATTTGGCAAAATGTAAATTTGATTTTTGTTTATCTGTGTTCATTATTATTCCCCAACTAAATGAAAAAAGTACGAATTTATTATTATCTAGAGACCATTAATAACAGGAGAAATGCAGCTCCAGAAGAGCTGAGCATGTGGTGATGTCATCAGTACGCTTCTGTTCCAATTGACCCATATTTATGCTGCGTGCTCCCGTTCTCCCCCAGTCCAGACTTTCCTGTGTTCTTCTCAAGAACACTGCTCGGTGAGGGCACGAGTCCTAATAAGTCACACTAATAACTTCACTAGTGGCGCTTCAAGCCATGTTTTCCGCCATATCAGTAGTGATGAAAATATCAAAGCCCTGAGAACCAGTTTGACACAACTGGCTAAAACTTGACACCATGCTGGATTATATTTGATACGGTTTAGAATGGCGGCATCTGCTGGATAGCTATGAGAACTAAATTAGAGCGGTTATCCCAATATCCCACATTATTTCACAGCTGAACTCGTTTGTTCCATGATAATGAAATTATAAATAAATCATGAAAAAAAAATTCTCTGACCTCTAACTATAATGTCATAAACAGCCCTTCTAATGCTAACAATAACTTTGAATTATTGTACTGGAGGGCCCTATAAAATCCGTTTCATTTTTTCCCCAAATTCTGTTAAATTTTTTCCCAAATTCATTTTTTTCCGTTTTAATTTTTGAAAATTCATTTTTTTCTGTTTTATGTATGTATTTTTGCGCTTCCAATCAATGGAATGTTGACAAAACTGCTAATTTCCACACGAATAAAGATATATTGACATAATATTGCAGTTTTATTCTGAAATTGTTTGTTGCTGTGGGGCCCTAATCAGTCTCTTAGTTTGCTGATGCCTTGGGCTGGCCCTGGCTGGAAAAAAAATCACCCAATAAAAATAAGCTGTTTTATATATATATGTATATATATATGTATATATATATGTATATATTAGGGATGCACAATATTGGGATTTTGGCCGATATCCGATATGCCGATATTTTAAAACT
>NW_015150978.1:408325-414393 GCF_000732505.1 Cyprinodon variegatus | reverse complement strand
GGTTAAGGGTCTTGCTCAGAGACCAAAAGTTGCAGTCTGTGGGAGTGGGGGATCAAACTCACAACCTCAGGATTCAAAGCCCTATGCCCTAACCACTAGGCCGCCTCTCCCAGCTTATATCATATATATATTATATAAATCCGGACTGTGTGGTGTTTGGACCCTAAAGCTGTGTCATCGCAGTGTTCCTTTTATCTGCTGATGTTTGATGAGCATCTCGGATTCATTTGACATCTTCCAAATGTTCATTTCGATCTCAAATAAACAGCTGATCCCTGCAAAGGAGAATCAGTCCTAAAATGAGTCTTAAATCCATAAAAGGAATCAGCAGAGATCAAACAAATTTGTTTAATCTCCTCCTGATTAGTTTCCCTTCTTTTTTCTCACAGTTTCTGCAGCTTTCATCCACTTGATCCTGCTGCACAACTACAGCATGACTCATGAGTCCTCCTCCAATCCCGTGCAGGCACTAGTCTTGCCATGTAATGTTTCACCTCCTCAGCTGAGGAAGGATGGATTCCTTTAGAATAGTATCTTCACATCCAGCCGTTTATACTTCAGAGAGCTTTCCGTTGCATGTTTTTCGATCAGCTGGAAACATTTTCTAATATTAGAACGTTTCCCTTGATTTGCCCGGTTTCTCCGGGTGACTGCGAGGCACATGGCCCGACGGTGGAACCAATCAGAGCACAGGACCAGCTTTCCCTCTCTCTAGCAACAGTGAGTTGCTTGCTGCCTGGTTCATTATTTATTTTTCTGCGGTCGCCCTCTTGTGCCCGCTCCGTCTCTCTCGCGCTGCTTTTGTGTCGCTCTCTCTGCCCAGACTAAAATAAAAAAGTGTTTGGGAGGGAAAAAAAGGGGACGCTGTGCTGCCTGGAACCCACTCTCATCAGGACCTTAACTCTTTTTTTATATTTCCAAACTCGTGCTCATTTATTTTTCAATCTTTATTTTTATTCTTGCTGCATCTCTGAGTGAGCGAGTGAAGCATGGCTGCTGGAAAGATATCAGGACTTCTTCTCAGGAGGACAATCAGGGAAGGAGGGTTGGACTTTTTTGGCATGTTTTTTTGGGGGGTTTGGGTTGCAGGGGTGAGGAGCAGGTGGAGAAATGAGGCTTTTTTGGGAGGGTTGGGGGTGGGGGGGTGGTGGTGTGAGGATTGCGGGCTGTGGTTGGGTATGCCAGTGCCACGTGTCTCAGCCTGGCACTTCTCGCCTGTCGATTCAGAGGATGTGGGACCGTGAGTCTCGCTGAACCCGTCCGGCTCAATGAAAAAAAAAAAAAAACTCTGGTGAGTTTGGTTCCTTTTTTTTTGTTTTTTTTTATCCAGTTATTACCCAAAGCCTTTTAGCATCGCTTTAAACATAAAAGTAGGTCCTGATGAATCTATATATCCCTACTCAGGGGTTTCCGGTAAACGTGTGTGAAGCTTTAAAAACATTCTAGCTGGACGTTTGCCGTATTGTTTTAAGCTCTTGTCCTGATAGTTCCCACCGTGCACCCACCGTTTTTATTAAATGTCGTCTTTCATGGTCATTTCCCTTAAATGTTGGTAGAGCAGCAGGCCTCACAGACCCGGGGCCTCGGTTCTTTCAGATTAGCCATTTTGGATTATTTTTGTTTGTTTGGTTTTTTTTTGCTATCGGCCGAATTCAGCAGTCGCCTTTCTGCCTCCTTCGCTTCGTAACAAAAACCAAAGATGTCGGATCTTGAAGCTGTGATCTCCCGTTTTTTTTTTCTCATTGCATAATTTCTCTGTGCGTTGGTTTATTTCAAGCTTGGATTTGGATTTTATAATCTAGGTACCAGTTTCAGAGGTATAGATGGCAATGAAAGGAAAGAAACTCATGCATTGATTTCAAATCAAAGTCTATGTTGAATATTCAGATTTTTCACTATATTTGTCCTTTTGAAGCTGATTTTTAACACGCTGTGTGGATTTTGTTTGTGTTTGTTTGAACATGAATGATTTGATTGGCTTCTTTCGGAGCAGAAAACAGAGTTGCCACTTCTGTCCCGTCCAGGAATCTCTCCTGCTTGTTTGGGAGAAATGTGGCTCCACTGCAGCTGATTTGTGGATCGAACGTTCACCTTCCAACTTCTCTTAATCCAGACTTTTCAGTCAGAGTAAAAGAAAACTTTTTGGTGCGGTGTTAGAGCGAACTACGTCATTTTTTTTTTTTTGGAACGTTGAAAGAGGGCCTCGGAGGCTCCTGCCCGGGTGATGACGCAGCAGCGTCGACCACACGGATGCATGGAGCTGTCGCAGTTCGCCATTTTTAATGCAATGTTTTGCTCTCCCTGTTAAGCCGTTTGTAACCCATTGTTTTTTATTTATTTTGGTCTTCTTTTCTTTTTGTTTCTGCTACGCAGGTCAGTCGTCAATCCTTCCCGTTAATTTGAACGCATTCGAAGAAACTACGGAGCTTTCCGCTCCACGTTTTCCTCCCAACTTAGACGTCTGTTTGGAGCGTGGAGATCCAGCGACGCCATCCTTCACCACAGCAACCAAAGCAGTGCCGGAGTTGAGTTTTTTTTGAAGGAGCATGTTGCCGACGCTCTCCCTCTGCTCCATCATTTGGCTCAACCGGGGTATCAAGCTGAGGAAAGTGCAGCAGCGCAGCAACACCGGTCAGCTCTGAAGCTGCTGCCACCTCCCCGTTACAGCACCTCTCTTATGAAGCGGTAAAAATGCTTCTAAGCTTTGGGTGACTTGCTCCTCCTTCCTTCAGTCTAGACACCAACAGCACCTTCCAGTGGCTCCGCTCCAGCTTCAGTTTCTTTAAAGACCAACCGGTTATCAAAAAAGGAACTCATCTGCTCTACAAAATGGCGGCCGAGGGTTTCCAGTACCGTGCCCTCTACTCGTTCACCAAGGACCAGGAGGAGGACTTGGATCTCCAGCCAGGAGACCTCCTGACTGTCAGCAAGGCCTCTCTGGTGTTGATGCTGACCTACGAGGAGGGCTGTGAGGAGCATCCGCAGCGTCTAGGCTGGCTCCTAGGGTACAACGAACGCACCAAACAGAGAGGCGACTTCCCAGGAACGTTCGTGGAGTTTGTTGGCCCGGTTAAAATGGCCCACCCGTCGAGTCAACCAAGGTCCCGGCGGCCTCTCCCTGCTGCTCCCGTTCCAGAATCGTCTCATGGTAAGTAAGGGCTTTCACATTATTCTGGATTATTTTATACGGCCTCTGTTCTTAGCAGTGGCTCCATGTTTTTAGCAGGTCTTCCCACATCTAACATGTAAATTGAACCCTGATCGCTTCTGCAAACAGAACAGAAAGAGGACTAGTGTCATGAAACGGAGACAGATGGACCCAGTATTCAAGGAGAGACAGTCAGTAGGAATGTTCAAAACGTTTATTAAATAAACTAAACAAAAAGCGGAGCTGTGGCTCGCGGACATTGCAGGCAGGGGGGGCGCGGCACCGCCCAATCTCAGACACTCTGTAGTGGGAGAAACACAGGTAAGTGACCACGATCATCTGACAGAAGATTATCTGCGTTGGTCACTTACCTGGTTTAACAGTCCAGACCAAGAATGTCGCCAAGTGCTGCAGTCCCAGAGGTGATGCTGGAAGCCGGTCCTGGTCAGGGATCCAGAACAGACAGGAACAGACAGAACAGGATCCAGATCGGGCAGGAACAGAAACAGGTGGCAAGATCCAGACTTCCAGGCATCCACAGCCTCCCAGGAGGGTTCAGAGTCTGACTGGGACCAGAAGCATGACCAGGTGGTCAAGCACAGGAGCAGACAGGATCAGGTGCAGACAGGCAGGCTCAGTGGAAGAGGGTAGCCGAGACAGGACGTGGAACCGGAACTTGATGCGGGACTTTAAACTGGTCTCCTCCCTGGAGCCAGGCTTACTGGATAAAAACTGAACCTCCTACATATTGAGCCAAAAACCCAGAGGACTTCACGGGGGAGGGACAGTGGACAATCAGGAGACGAGACAAACACAAAACCGTCTTTCCACTGGCTGCCAGGATCCAGGACATGAACCGTGAACTAAAACAGAACAGACAGACTGACAGACAGACACGTAATGATCTGGCCCTGAATGGTCAGGCTGAACTGAATATAACCAACAGGAAACAGGTGAGAGGAATAAATTATAATTGAGGCAGGGAGGGAAAACGGCAGGTGAAAGGAATGACTAATTAAGGAGGAGCAAAGAGGCCAGATCATGACAACTAGAGCTGAACAAGGTGCTCTGGAGTACTTTAAAGCTGTTATGGCTGAGCAATGTGACTTAAGCTGGGCAGACACTGTACGATTTTTTTGCCTTTTTTGGGACGAAAATCAGACATGTTTGAAATTTAGTCTGCCATCTTAAGGTGGTCGCGGTCAAATCGCTCACCTAATTTAAGATATTTTTACTTATTTTTAGATTGTTTTTCCAGTGTGCTCTGGGACTGTCTGTGGGAGTGGGTTTTGAACTCACAACCTCAGGATTCCAAGCACAATCTCATGAAACATAAAGCTAGTTTGGTTAACCGTTTCATTTCCACTTCAAGGCGTTCTGGATAATCCTAAATGCAAAAGCTATACGTTGTTGTAAAGTTGTGGCTTCATTACCGCTTTGAGAGGATTGTTCTGTAAGTTAATGATATGTTTTAGAGTCAGTTAAAGATTATACAGGACTAAAGTGCTGGTTTTACTCCCCGCAGCAGTGCGTCGCAGTGAGCTTGATGCAGACGTTTTTGATTTATGCTCAATTTTGAAGCGTGGTCTGTGCTATACGCTGTGAGTTTAGATATGGCAGAGGCGGTGAGGAAGTGGGGGCGAGTTCGTCCGACAACGGAGGGACATGACGGCGAAAAGGAGCGGGGATCCAGGTGGAAAAAGGGTCCCAGCGTTCTCGCGCACGTCGCTCTTCTAGCTGGTTCATCTTCACGAGTTGTTTTCCGCAATGGCGGTCATACAAACAAAACAAGCCGGCATCCTGTCTGCGGCACTGTCTGCGGTCACCTACAATTTGGGAGAGGTGGAGCAGAGTGTCTGCGGAAGGGGCGGGGACGTCTTTTTGTTCACTATGACACCTATGCAGACGACCTAGTTTCGAAGTATCAGCCTTAAGGGCCCTGTTGCACCTTGCCGGTTTAGCCAGCGTATTCCCGACTTCCAAAAATCTCCTAAAACGCTGGCATACGCTGAACTTTCTATGTTTTTTTTTCAATTTTTGGTGTACACATAGAGTATTCATAACGATTCCAGAACATATGTCTAACAACAGCCTAACTCATGCGCATAATGCACTGCAGCGTAATCCAGTGTCCAGGATGGGGCAGCAATGCGCCCGGAGGCACTGGCTATGCATAAAACGATTCATTTGATCGCTTTATTAACCCGGCTGCCGTTTACCGCCTGCCAAAAACAATAAATTAATTAAAGAAAGAAAAGAAAGAAAGATGGTTTGCAGTAGCAGCAGATTCAGCATCATGTCTGCTAGTTTGTTAGTGGTGGGCGTGAACGCAGGGAGGATCCATCACCCTCACCTTCTGGCTCACCCTATGATGGGGATGAAGTCTGGAGGAGAACTGACGGTTTCCTCCTTTTATACCAAAACGCTGCTAATACGCCATTATACAGCAGCTGGAAGTTAGAAACACGTTCAGCGCTCGTCTGGAACACGTCAGATACGTTGATATGCTTTGGAGAGAAGTTCTTGATAAGTTGAGACTTGACCAAAGGGCTTTATACTAAATTCAGTCATTCACCCATTCATGCACACACTGATGGTGACAAGCTACATTGTAGCCACAGCTGCCCCGGGGCTCACTGACAGAAGCGGGGTTGCAGGTGAATGCAGGTGAAAGTCAGAGCCGGGGCTTGATCCGTCAATCCTACGATTTCAGGGCAAACTCTTACATCCGACGCCACTGTCGCCCTGCATAAGTTATGCACAAGTCAGTCAGAAGTTTTGGATAAGCTGGACGCCGCGACTAATGAGTAAGTTACACTGAACGTATGTTAACTATCACAGGGTTCCCGAGGGTCCTTAAAAAGTCTTGAAAGGCATTGAATTCTTCAAAATAAAACTAAGGCCTTAATTGGTATTAAAA
>NW_015150978.1:405261-406428 GCF_000732505.1 Cyprinodon variegatus | reverse complement strand
CTCAGTGTACTTCAGCGTGCTCCTAACTTATCCAACATAGGCCAGTGTTTTTGTCAGATTTTTTGCATACGCTGCTCTAAATCGTCAAGGTAAGTAGCTGGTAAAGATTCCATTAATTGATAAATTACAATCCATCTGTGTCGTTCCTGCATTTTCAGTACTTCTCTTAGCTCCAACTTCAATGCCAAATTGTTTGACTCTACAAGAAGACATTCAGAAACCCAGGCAGAGCTCGTTCCCTCGCTTCTCTCCTTTTTTTTTTTCCCCGCTCCCTGGCCTCCCTCTAAATGCCTGCTGCAGTGAACTATGCCTTGGCATTTTTGCAAACTCCTCCCTTTGTCCTGCTCCTCGCAGCCTAAAGCCCCTCTGCCTAACGTTTCCCTCTTTTTCTTTTCTAATCTATTCTGCAGGCCGATTCACATACACACGGTTTCTACTGTCTCTGGCCAGCCTGTTAGCAAAGGAGAGGCCTCGTCTCATTCTCCCTGCTCTCCCTGCGCTATAAAGAAAACACTTTCAAAGTGCCAGAGGAGGTGGCTGAGAGGGGGGGCTGTGACAGTACAGGAAGAAAGAGGAAAGGTTATGTAGAGGAGGACAAAACGAGAGCTACAGAGCCACCCACATACAGATTCAGTTTATAATTCTTCTTTGGGTCAGTTTATCTAGTGTGTCAGAAACCCTGAAGATATTTACTGACGCAGGAGACCAGAGCAGCAAATGAATTCAGCTGCAGGACTTTAGACTAACCTTTTGCTCTGGTTACACTGGCGTGTCAACTTATATCTTAAATATTTCCATTTTACAAAGAAATATATATCTGCTTGTGGAGCGCCGTCCTTCCTTCTCTGGTTGGGTCTCAGCCTGCAGCCTGGGAAGCATCTTCATCCCCATAAAATGTCTTCTTTCTCTTCATTTTAGCTGAAAAGAAGATTCATGAACTATCATAAGATGATGCACGGGGATTCCTTTAGGTAAACTTAAAGCTATAGAGGACGATCTTTTATTTCCGGGTGGATAATCTAAATAAGAGGTCCTCCTGATTGTCAATCATTCTGGTGATATGTTAACGTAAGGCCTCCTACGTGCTCGTCCAGTTAGCTATCTTTTTTCTGTGTACTGTTAAAGTGAGGAGGATTTGTCCCCTTGGAAGTAAAGGCTGTAGCGCCC
>NW_015150978.1:401885-402933 GCF_000732505.1 Cyprinodon variegatus | reverse complement strand
ATTTTCAGCTGAAAATCCTTGGAATGATATCTTTATTAAATTAGAAACGTATCAAGATGAATATTGTATATCTACATATTACTTTTGATCCATAGCTTTTATATTTTTTTTTTTATTGCTTCAGTGGAGGCTAACCCCTGGTAACCCCCATTTTTTTCATATCACTATTGAAAAAATAACAAAACAGCTTTAGAAAGGAAGTTCAGTTTAAGCTTTATGCTTTGGTTCCTCAAACATGCAAAGTTTGAGGAATCTGAGCGTAAACAACTTCTATTAAAAGCTGATTGTGTCCAGTGTGGCTGGAGTTAGTTGGGGACTTTACAGTTGGCCTGTCATTGTGATGAATCATAGCTGGGATGCACCGAAGACATGGAGCAGTGAAACCTGAGCATCAGCGTACACAGTGTTACATGCTCCCCGTGAGCCAGACGCCAACTGGTGGTGTCAGCGCCTTTGATGGAGCTGCTGTCATGCTTTAAAATGCTGGACGGGTTTAACTTTTATTTATTATTTACCCTTTTAGGATCAAAAGATTATTCACTAAAATATAAACCTTCCATTTTAGCAGCCAAATATGATATCTGGTATAATATTCTAATTTAACATAAATATATCTATAATCTGAAATAAAAAAACAGATTTAATATTTCAAATGATCTTTTAATGCTTTTCCAGCAGCAATTCTTCACCAACTGTCACACTTTTCAGCTTTTAAAGATATGAATATTTTTGTTCCATAGATCAGGGCCTATGGAGTCAATTTTGTTCCATTATTGTTGCAAGCAAAGAAAATGTTTGCAAGAAGAAATTGAATGAAACATGCAATCCTTAAATTAAAATATTTAATCAAAAGAAGTCACTTTACTGTTTACTCAGTTTCCTTTTAATGTTTTCAAATTTAATGTTATTATTTTTTATTTCTCTTTTTAAGATTAAATTTGATCAATTGCATTGTTTTTTTCCCTTTGAACCCAGTAGTTTGTTCCAGTTCAAAGGGAGTTCTTCCTCTCCACTGTCGCTACAAGCATGCTTAGTGTGAGGGATTGCC
>NW_015150978.1:399134-401742 GCF_000732505.1 Cyprinodon variegatus | reverse complement strand
AGATTCTGCAGAGTGGGAGAATAGAATCATGGGTCCTTTTAAAGGCGTGCACTTATTAATCATTATATAGATCTGTCTAGCTGGTGCTGATTGACTAATGAATTGCTTTCTCTAATGTATCCACGTTTTTTTTTTTTTTTTAAAGAATCTAAAACAACATTTTAGTGTTTTTGCTTTTCTGTAGATTTCTGGTCAAAATCAGAAATATTTCCCATTTAGTTTTTTGTTGTTGTTATAACCTAGATCCAGATTGAAAAAAAAAACAACTTTTTAAGTCTTAGATTGCGGTCTTGAAATTTGTTAGTTTATCTTTATGTCTCACTCTAACAGTAAGTAGAAGGTGTTGTCTCTAATTAATAAATATGTGTTTTCAAATATGACAGGGATTCTCTGAAGTGTGAGGAAAAACCTCAGAGTTTCAGGGTTTCTGTGGGTCATTAAATTATTATTTTAATTAAGACCTTAATTGGCATTAAAATCCATTAAATGTGATTATTGTGTCATTTAAAATGCTTTATTGAAAAAAAAAAAAAAACATTTATAAAAACAATTTCAGCAGATAATTCAGATTTAAGTTGTTCCGCCTGTTTGTGCGGAGCTGCTTCCGGTTGATCGTTAAGCCGTTTGTCCGGAAAAGAAGCTTGAGGCGGAGAAAAGGCTAGAGAATAGGAAAATGCTAATTCCAACAAAAATGGCTGGAAAACCAGGAATTTGGGACATGGCTGAAGCCTGTCAGTGGTAAAGATGACTAAGATAAGAAGTTATATATTTATATATATATATATATATAGAGAGAGAGAGTCATAGGTACTTGTTGATGGCATTAAAATTACTTGCAATTGCATTAAAAAGCATTAAATTAGAGTTACTCCTTCCTGTATATATACCCCTGAGTTTCAGGGTTAACCGTTGGACATTGAGGCAGAGAGAAACAGGCAGAGGGTGAGGCACAAAAAGGGAGACGGGGGCCTGAAGGGGGGAACCCTCTGAGAACAAGTGTGCTGGAGAGCAAAAGCAAGACGAAGAAGAGAAAGCCAGAGAGACTGTGGGGGGAATGTGCAGACACAGCGTTTTTCTTCTGAACTCTCCAAATTAATAATCAGCAGAGCTTCAGACCAGCCAGGATTACTCGCTGGCTGCCTCCAAGCACACACACACACCCCACCGACACACACACACCCCACCGACACACACAGGAGCACTGGCTGGGCCGAGCTGGGCCTGGCACAGGGCTTCTGCTTGTTCACTAGTTTTAATCCTTTATTGTGCTACGCTCACGGAAACTGCCAAGGGGGAACCCAGAGCGGGACGGCATGTCGGGAGGGACATAAAGATAGAAAAGAAAAAGAAATCCAGTCAGGAAAGAGATTTTTTTTTAATTCCTCTTTTCTTTCTTCCCAGACGAAGACATGTTTGATTTAATCTGTGGGGATTTGTAAAGTAGATTACAATTTTATCCCTCTTATTTTTTTATGTGCATCAAATTAATTTGTAACTTCATTTCAAATGGTTGTTTATTTTGTTGTATTTTCTAAAGATGAAGTGCAGAAAGTTTTTCTTTCCTTCCAAATGTAAAAGGAAGACATCACCACCTCTTTTTTCAAGCTTTTTAGGACTTTTCTAAAGTTGTGTATCGGAGCTCTTCCAGTTGAAACAGATCTGTGCTCTTGTTTCAGCTGTTCCTGTGCCAGAGCTCACTGAGCAGTTCACACCACCAGAGACGGCTCCCCCAGCCCTCATCAGCCTGATCCAAGCCTTAGAACACAGAGGTACATTTATTTACATTCAGCAGCTTCTTCATCTACTCATTAATGTTCAGGAGGCTGTAGAGCTCGGCAGAAACTGCCTCCTCCTTTTAGATCTGTTTCTCCTATGTGCCCTACTTGACAAATTCTTCAAATGACAAAATACCAAACAACATTTCAGATTAACCCAGGGTTTGGTCCTAAAAGAATATTTTTACTTTAACTTAAAACAAAATCATTCTTCAAAAGGAAAAGAAAAGATGGTGAAAGAACCTGGTTCCTTAGGTATGATGGAGTATGAGGGCCGTACTAAGACTTTTACCTTAAATAGTGAGAGAAAAGTTAGACTATTACAAGAATAAAGTCATAATATTACAAAAATCATAATATGAGAATAAACTTATTGTGTTATGATCCAAAAAGGTTGTTTTGTTTAGTGGAAAGGAGATATAAAGTGACACAATCAGTTCAAAAACCTGCAGTATTTTAACGAAGGTTGAACACGGCTCTTTCATAAAGAATAAAATAAATAAACTTGGGAAACTTCTATAACTTCTCATATTATTACAACTTCATTTGTATGTGTTCCAATTTTATTTTAAAATTATTCCTTATTATCTCTTGATATTGTAGCTTTATTCTCATAATGCAACAACTTTGTTTTTGTAATATTACTTTGCTCTCGCATTATAGCTGAAGTTCTATAATGTAACTTTAATTATGTGTTGTTTCAAATTATTCTCATAATGTTACAACTTTATTCTCAAAATGTTACGTCTTTAATCTCGTAATGTTATGATTTTATTCTCATGATGTTACGACTTTATACTCATAATGTTACGACTTTGTTCTCATAATGTTAC
>NW_015150978.1:396179-397493 GCF_000732505.1 Cyprinodon variegatus | reverse complement strand
TTACTCGATTCTTGCAGCGAATTTATACTCATATTTCTCAAAACTTAAAGTAAAAATTAGACAACTTAAAATGAATTTTGTAAATGTTTTTGCTTTAGATAATGAAATGTTAAACATCACTTTCTTAATCATTTTAATTAACAGAAGAAGCAGCCTTGAAGAAGGAAAAAAAAACAAAACACTGTTTGGATGATCTGTTATTAGTTTCAGTCATTAGTCAAACCATAGAGCTATGACTTTTCATACATTTATATTTTCAAATTTGACATTTTGGAATGAATTGGTGTCACTCTTTGCTTGGTAATCTATTGCAATTTTAATCTGAAATGTAATTTAATTTTCTGTTATAGTTAACTTACAAGGAAAGGTAAGTTAATGGCAACACAATACAATTTTTAGCAGAAAAATAAATTATATAGTGGCATAGAGACAACGCAGATAGAGAGAATAAAAGTGATACATTAGAATAAGAGTATAAAAATGATTAAATGAATCGCAAATTGGAACAAAGGTCAGACTGAGCTTGTAAAATAAAAGGCCGGTCTAAGATTTAATCTCATTGTTAAGCAACTCGACACACTCAGCAGTCTTGGTGAAGAAAATAAAAAATGCATTTGATAATTTGTTTAAAATGTTATTCATCAGGCAAAGAAATGCTGCTTTATTTAAATCCTTTTTGATAATTTGTTTTAATTAGATTATCGAGAACAGAACACTAGATTATGTAATTTTAACAGACTGAAAACAGCTTAAGTGTAAAATGTATGAAAACCAGCCCTAATCTAACCAATGTTCTGCTGTAGCTCTTAGTATTAAGTTTCAAAGTGTGTTGACTGCTCCATATCGGCTTCTACGATCATATTCTTAGCTACAACGCTGTAAAAGAAGGGGGAGAGTGTCAGTGAGGAGGACGAGCAGGATGGGATTCAGCGTGGACACCCTCTGAGCTTTAATCCGTTCAGAGCCTCCAGCTGTGACGGTCAGTCTAACAGCAGCGGATTCCAGATTGTTTCCCATGTTGATCATAGCAGAAATAATCCCCCTGGTCTCCAGGCTGAGCCAACCAGTCCATGCCAGCCTTTCTGCAGGTGTCCAGCTGCAGCCGTCAGAGCGACGTCGGTTAAAGGAAAACTCTGGTCAGCAAGGATTGATCAAAGGATCATGATTTATACCTAAAACTAATACGTTCGCAGTGATTCTATGAATTTAGCGTTAATTAGTAACAAAATAAAAACATTGATCACTGAGTCTGGGAGTGGCCATTTTTTGCCCAAATATAGTAGCCCCTCCCTCCTGCCATCTTCCAGCAGTGAC
>NW_015150978.1:393619-395369 GCF_000732505.1 Cyprinodon variegatus | reverse complement strand
AAGATGACTTGGATAATAGCGCGTTGTGACGTCACAAACCAGTAGGTGGCAGTAGTGTTCTTTGACAAACATGGATGCCTCCAGGAAAGGACATTCAGATGACAATTACTCTTAATTAATAACACTTCATTTATTGAACAGTACATACCGTAATTTTCGGACTATAAGCCGCAACTTTTTCCCCATTATTCGACCTTGCGGTTTATCTATGGACTTTTACAGCTAACAGCCTCTAGCGTAACACCTAAATCTATGGATATTACCATCCACCATGTTGACGTCATATTTGCTTCAACACACAAGTACGGTAGCCACGTGGGGGTAATGCCGAGGTCCTCCGGAAGCGGACTGCTACCGCGAGTGGTACGAGACAGAACGACGGCGAGAAAGACGGACATTAAACATAAAAAACCTGCGGCTTATAGTCCGGTGCGGCTTGTATATGTACAAATCATGCAATTTAGCTTCTGCGGCTTCTATTCAGGTGCGGCTAATAGTCCGAAAATTACGGTAATAATTTTATATTTAAAGTACTTTCAGAAGTTTGAATTCAACGCACAGAGGAAATCTGTTTTTCTCACAGCGGACAGTCGAACCTTTCTCCCCGGTGGTTTCAGAGTAGCGTAGGGTCACCTTCTCATTCTTGATCGCAGATTCGTTCCACGGACGCTCTCCTCTCTCCGGACCTGGAGCAGCGCAGCGCGTAGATCCCTCTGTCAGTGTTAAATGCGCGAGTGAAAGCGATCCTCCAGGAGTTGATCTTTATACGGTCTAAGTGCTTCATCACTTTCCTCTCTGAGAAGTAGCCGCCGGATTCAAACACCCACAGGAGTTCCCCCGACTCCCCAGGCTCACGGCTTCCAGGAAATATGAACCGATCTTCCAGAATCACTGCAGACGGACAGCGAGGAAGAAAACAAAGGCAGAGAGGAATCCTTATTGTATGGTTTATTTTTTGGGGTCACCAGCTGAAATGTTTGGAAACCCTCGTATTAGAAGTGATCCATTTTTCAAACAATGTCTCCATAGGTGTCTTGATGAGCTCTTCTAAATATATGTCTGTTTTAAAACTTTGACTAATTAATTCTGTTTGTTTTAGGTCTGGACAGCAAAACCTTGTACAGAAGAGAAAGCCCCTCAGACGGCTCGGTGTACACTCTGAGCACCGGTGAGCACATTGATTGGGTTGGAAAATATGCCAAAGGGTGTGAGCACACACGAGCTGAGGTCATATCTTTGTTGTTCAGAAGGCGATGCTGCTCAGGGCGACGTCGCTTCCTTGTCTGAGAGTATCCTGAGCTACCTGAGAGAGCTCCCATCACCTCTCATCCCTGAATGCATCTATCCGCAACTTCAAGCCGCCATCTTGCAGCAGTCAGGAGGTCGGTCCGATGTTTAGAAATGTGTTTGAGCTTTCCGTTGTTTTTGTGGCTTATAGTATTCTGAATAACTGTAGAAGGAGCTGTTGCTGCGGGTCATGACAGAGAGGTCAGTCGTGTTCTGGAGAACTCTACGGAGGTGCCTCTTCATCATCGCCTCACCCTGCAGTACCTCTTCACACACCTGACCAAGGTGGCCCAGGCTTGGGCCAGCAACGGCCTGGACGCTCACACTCTGGGGAAGGTTTTTGGACCCCTTCTGATTCGGACGGCCCCCTCTGCCCCGGGGTGAGTTATTACCTCTGATAGTGCATCCTTTGCATTTACAGGGATTAAAGTATTCCGGCCCCAGGCTGAAGCTATTAGGAGTG
>NW_015150978.1:385765-388257 GCF_000732505.1 Cyprinodon variegatus | reverse complement strand
CTAACACCAAAGCCAGTGTTTAGCTTTTGCCTGCTCCTCTTAGCATGGGCTCATGTTGGCGGCAGTACTTTGACTTTAACATGTTTTAATAAGGTTCTCTGGTAGTTACATTAGTGGCCATCAGTACTTTAACATTTCCTTTGTCTGTGCTCGACTGTGTCCTTAACCAATGACATATGACACTACCAATTGCTACTAATTATCCTAACACCAAAGCCAGTGTTTAGCTTTTGCCTGCTCCTCTTAGCATGGGCTCATGTTGGCGGCAGTACTCTGACTTTAACATGTTTTAATAAGGTTCTCTGGTAGTTGTTGTTTTTATTATGTTGGCATTTTAAACCTTGCCCAGGGACTACAGTTGAAAATTAGCTACTTAGCTAACACTGGCTCATTTACAGAAATGTTTATTAATGTGCACTGTCCCTGTTCAAATAAACACATAAATAAAATAAAATAAAAAAATTATTCATGCAATCTCTGATCCCATGCCCCCCACACCCCCCCTCATAGTGTTAATGTTAAGATCAGGCTCAGGATTTAAGCATGTATGAAACCAAACCAGTTTTTGATATGTGATTCAGCTGATTACCTGCTGACAGGTCTTCATCGGAGGAGGACTTCCCCAGCCTAGTGGTGGAGAGGCTGCTGGTAGAGAGAACCGCACAGCAGGACCTTCCTCCTCCCGGTACGCTTTTTATTGTATTTTATTTTTTTATTTTTACGATTGTCCATCATAGTGACCTGCTTTCATTGGAGATTTCTGTTTGTTTTGTTTTATCTTAGTTCTTCCAGCAAAGCCAATCAAATCCAAATTAACTCCATCAGAAATGACAGATACAAGCAGCCTGTTGAACGACGCAGAGTGGTACTGGGGAGATATTTCCAGGTAAAGCAGTGAAATTATTACTGATCTATTCCTCTTGTGGTGCATGAAGCCTTTTTTATTGGGATGTTATGTAATGTACTGTAGTGGTGGGAACAGCAGTTCTTTGAGTGAAATGAATCAGTCTAATCAGTTTATTAAAAGGATCCTTTTATATACAGTTTTAGTTTTATAGTTAAAATGAGCAAAAAGCTTCGGTCACATTCAGTGTTTCAATCATAGAGCTCTGATATGCTTTCATGTTGCTTAAAGAGACATTATGTACGTTTTTGTTTACAAATATCTTTAAAACAGCCTTTATATTTGACCCTTATGACTAAAACATTATATTATGAGCAGACCGACCCATTACTAGTTCAACATCTAAAAGCCTGGAAGCTTTTTTCCTTACTTTACTTCAGATAGGAAGTTCCCGCTCTATTNGCTTTTTTCCTTACTTTACTTCAGATAGGAAGTTCCCGCTCTATTTGGCGGATATGATGTCAAGCTCGTTCGCTTTGAATGTCTGACTTAACAAACAATTGAAGCGTTATATTCAAGATAGATGATCAGCATACTAAGAAGCGACCGGCATACCAATAGTCAATGTGCATGCGCAAGATGTCAGATTTACATAAGCGTATGCTGGTCCTGTTTATCCCTTTAGTATATCCCTCTAAAACCTCTTAAAACCTTAAAATTTTTACCAATATAGACATGTTAGACATCATTGGAAAGCTTAGATTCTCCATAATTCAACCACTTCGATCATTTTATGGACACAGTGAGCAGCAAACTACAAATAACACAGATATGGCAGCATGTCAAAATGTAAACAAACAAAGCAGCCACAGCTACATACATTTGAAGGCATCTGGAAGCCATTTTATAAATCCCATTTTCTCTTGTTTATTCTCCATTCGTCCATAGATTAAAAGTAATCCAGCATATTAGTAATAAAAATATTCCATGATGAGAAAATTGCCCATAACATCCGGTTGTTGATATTAGAAAATTCAGCTGGTCATAGCTAATTCTCAGCATCTTGCTAATATTGGTTTGTTTGGTGTGGTTCTTTACATCGTCTTCTTATCTACAAGATACAAGTGTCTGCATGTTTTTATGACGCGATTTGAGCGAGATACAGTCCCCGAAATCTCACCTCCGATTCACTTCCAGTTCACTTCCTGTCAGCGCGCTTTATGATGTCAGCAGTAATAAAGAATTTGATCCTGAAAATTAGACCAATGTGTTTTCAGTACAGGAAGGAATAGGGCCACTAAAAAAATAAAAGAAAGTTAGCTGATTTTTAAGTATTATTTCAGTTTAATGTGGGGAAAAAAGTCAGAATTCTGACTTAAATCTTAGAATTCTGACAGATAACAAACATGTTGTCATCAAGCCGTAGCCATCTCTGTTTTAGAGACTAACTGTCTTGTTTTAATCACCTTCTGCTCTTCCATTAATGAAATAGCATCACAAGGAACCCCATTTTCCACCAATGTGTCACTGGCCCTCCCAAACAACTCACATCTTTGTCAGTGAAGCTGAGTGCTCCTACATCTCTTCCTTCATGCTACCCATCTGCATTAAGATCCAAAATTCTGAGATTAAAGTCAGAATTCTGAGA
>NW_015150978.1:383523-384716 GCF_000732505.1 Cyprinodon variegatus | reverse complement strand
TGAGACTAAAGTCAGAAATCTGAGACTAAAGTCAGAAATCTGAGACTAAAGTCAGAAATCTGAGACTAAAGTCAGAATTCTGAGATTAAAATCAGAATTCTGACTTTTTCTCCATATTAAACTGAAATAAAATTTAAAAATCAGTTGACTTTTTTCCCCAGTGGCTCTAATAACCTTCAGTATAAATAGGTTGCAATCAGCTGCTAATTTAAAAAAAACAAAAAAACAATCACAAAATTAAAGTAGCTGGGTTAGTTGTTTAAGACGTGACTCTGGCTCTTGGTTTGCAGAGAGGAGGTGAACGAGAAGTTACGAGACACTCCAGATGGGACCTTTTTGGTGCGAGACGCCTCCAGTAAGCTGGAGGGCGAATACACGCTGACTCTGAGGTAAAAACCAAACATGGAGAAAAGCACACGTCCCAGCTCCTGTTCCATTTGTTAACCAGGCGTCTGTCTCCCCCTGCAGGAAAGGAGGGAACAACAAGTTGATCAAGATTTATCACCAGGAGGGTCGTTACGGGTTCTCAGAGCCTCTAACCTTCCGGTCTGTGGTGGAGCTCATCAATCACTACCGCCATGAGTCCCTGGCTCAATACAACGCCAAGCTGGACACCAAGCTTCTCTACCCCATCTCCAAATTCCAGCAGGTGGGTTAAGCCTGCATGTTTGATGCCTTTTGTCGACTTGAGGCATAAAACCATTTTGACTATTTTGTTTTTTATTTTCAAATTGCTGTTTTCTTTCAATTGCTTGCTGTGTTGCTCAGGTGGTTAAGGAGAACAGCATAGAGGAAGTCGGAGAGCAGCTCAAGGTCTATCATGAGCAGTACCAGGAGAAGAGCCGCGAGTACGACTCTCTGTACGAGGAGTACACACGCACCTCACAGGTAGGACCTGTACAGCGAACCACAGAACAGGAGGATAATTTCTGCCACCATCTTTACTCCTACAAGGTTTCCGCAGGTCATTAAATTTCATTAAATGTGATCACTGTGGCTCTTAAAATGCTTTATTTAACGTTTACTAAAACAATTCAGTCAGATATATTATATCAGATATAACTTATAGCATGGCTGCAGTCTGTCAACGGTAAAGATGACAAAGAATTTTGAAGTGTTATTTATTTATATATATATATTAGTGCTGTCAATCGATTACATTTTTTTAATCGCGATTAATCGCATCAATGCCT
>NW_015150978.1:379873-380983 GCF_000732505.1 Cyprinodon variegatus | reverse complement strand
TATATATATATATATATATATATATATACAGAACCCTGTTCTAAAGAAACAGTGCTTAAAGTGGAATCTGGAATAAATTGCAACTTGCAAAAAGTCCTGCGATCAAGACAGCATCAAGGTAGGCTGTTTGGTTTTTAATTTAGCCCACCGCGACATGTTGACTTGGGCTCACAAGTTTTTATCTTGAATAGGTTTGCTGAAGTACATTCGGCTGTTTTGCTCTAAAAGGTGGGCTTCATTGTGCTATAATGACAGTCTTTTTATAGTTATAGTTATATTCCTCTAAAAAAACGATATACTCAAAACTGTGGCCATAAGTGACCAGTGTAGATGGAAAAATGCCAGGGCCGAAAATCGCTCCGAGTCCGAGCCTGGCTACACCCTACATCTGCTGATCAGCCAATAGTAATGCAGCTGTTGCCCTGAGATGCGCCTCATTAAGAACTGATGCAGACAATGAATGCAGGCTGAACTATTTCCAGGATTTTTTTATGATCGATGGAGGAGAATCATTTTAGAGTTGCCATGATCCTAAAAATCCTTCAAAGAAAAAGTAAGTTCAAGGCCTTGGACAGTTTTTGGAAAAAGTTTCCTCTCTGGCTGCGTTTACCTATAAATATGAAAGAAAACTATGACAATTGTGTGTGAGATGATAAAAATTTTTTTGAAATGACTCATTGATTTTCCTCAGCCATGATTTTATCCACATTCTCTTATCAAACGCTAATAAAATTACTCCAATACCAATCAAAACCAGCAGAGAGCTATTTCTACCCAATGACAGAGCAGCCATCATTGGAAAATTACCTGTTTTGCTTGTTGATAGCAGAGTAGGAAATATTTTACATATTTTACATTTTAAATATATATTTAAATATTATTTCATACTAAATATAAAAAAAATTGACAGAAACAAACAGGAAGATTTTAGGTCACTTTTAAATTGGTAAAAGTTAAGGTATTCTATTTCTATGGTAGTATTAGTCATTAGCCTGGCGTAGTCCTACTCAGTTCTAGTCAGAATATGAGTCTGATGCTGCTCCATAGAGCTGTGATTATGGGGCGTGTTTTGAACGGACCAGGAAAAAAAATGCCTCTGCACTCAACTGG
>NW_015150978.1:368174-377993 GCF_000732505.1 Cyprinodon variegatus | reverse complement strand
GTTGCCGCCATGTGATTGGCTGCTTAGAAATTAAGTGTTAACGAGCAGTTGGACAGGTGTACCTAATAAAGTGGCCGGTGAGTGTATAAACAAAGGTGTTGATGGCAGCAGCACAGCTGATATTTCCCTCCAGGATTGAGTCACAGCCAAACAGAACCAGACCAGATGAAGCTACATGAGAAAAATCTAAGAAAACATAAATAGAGCTGAATGGGAGAATAGATACATTGTAGCAGAGGGAGAGAAATTGTTCCGTGTCTTCGAGCAGCCTAAGGCTATAGCAGCATAATTATAGCGATAGCTCAGAATAACCTGAGCCGCTTTAACCATTAGCTTTATAAAATAGGAAAGTTTTGAGCCTTGTCTTAAAAGTAGATGGTGTCTGTTTGTGGACTTCCTTCTAGTTAAGAATTACTATAGTTCAGCTTTGAACCAACAAATGCATGGATAGTTTAAAATCCCAGTTGTACCTTTATTCCATCTGCTGTTCAAAGTGTAGCCAGTGCTACTTAAACTTTATTGGAATTAGCCAGATGTTCTCATAGCATCTTTAATATCTTTCCTACAGGAGCTGCAGATGAAGCGAACAGCCATCGAAGCTTTCAATGAAACCATCAAGATCTTTGAAGAGCAGTTTGAGACTCAGGAGAAATACAGCAGAGAGTCTTTGGAGCGATTCCAGCGGGAGGGCAACGAGAAGGAAATTCAGAAGTAAATCCAGACATTTGTTTTGATTAAACCTCATTTTTCTTGTTTTTTAGGATACATATTTCACAGTATTTCTATCCTTTTTTGTTTTCAATTAGGATCCAGAGCAACTCTGAGCGTTTAAGGTCCCGCGTGAAAGAGATTCATGACAGCAAACGTAAACTGGAGCAAGACCTGAAAGAGCAGGTGTCTGACAACAGGGAGATTGACAAGAAGATGAACAGCCTGAAGCCGGATCTCATGCAGCTTCGCAAAATCAGGGACCAGTACTTGATGTAAGCACCGTCTGTTTTTTGTCGGATTTGCAAATGTAACGCTGCAGCCATCTTTAACTGTTGTTTTTTTTTTTTTCCAGATGGTTGACGCAGAAAGGAACAAGGCAGAAGAAGATCAACGAATGGCTGGGCATAAAGAACGACGCAGATGAGTAAGAGTTCCGGCTCAGTAACAGGAGCAGATACCAAGCACCACGACTTTGAAAGCTAATGCTTAACTTTTGTCTTCAGCTCCTACTCTCTGGACGAAGATGAAAGCTCACCTCACCATGATGAGTGCACATGGTACGTTGGCGACATCAGACGCACACAGGCTGAGGAAATGTTGAGAGGCAAATGCGATGGAACATTTCTCATCCGAGAGAGCCAATCCCAGAAGGGCTCTTACGCCTGTTCTGTTGTGTAAGTTTGTGTTCTTCTATTTAAGGATGTCGTCTTTAGGATTTTAGGTCCTTGATCTCAAATTGTTTAAGNGGGCTCTTACGCCTGTTCTGTTGTGTAAGTTTGTGTTCTTCTATTTAAGGATGTCGTCTTTAGGATTTTAGGTCCTTGATCTCAAATTGTTTAAGGTGCACTGACACAGAATCCCAGTCTGGTGACACATTAAAGTTAGAAGATACAATAATGCCATGTACATGATTCTAACCTTAGTAGAACTCCACAAACTACAAAAGATTTGACTCGTGATTACCTTTCTGTTTATAGTTTGTTACCTTACAATTTTTTTTCCATCAGAATAACTGATAATGTGCGCCTTTAAAGGAATTTATTTCCCTATGTAATGTTACCTCTGTCCGCACTGTTCACTTTCTGGAGAATAGTGATAGAGCGGTGGCATCGCACAAACATGAATGGATCCAGAGTCTGATCTGAACTTCTCTGTGTTTGGACGGAGAGGATGTGATCATAGAAAATAGAGGTGCATTAAAGCAAAATGTTTGAAACATGATAGAAAAATACATGCTATCAATTAGAGTAGTTGGAGATGGCGTTACTGAGTTAATAAATACTATAGAGCCAAGTTTTGATGTTTCTCTCTCCATTCCTATAGTTTCTAATTGATCCACTAAAATGAGTCAAACACCCAAAAAAAATTTTTAATCAAGCTTTTAGCTGGCTATATTTCATAGGGTGTACACCTTGGTCTATCAAATCTTTAGGCTTTGAGCGGCGTAGCCAAAAGTTAGAAATTTAGACTCTTTGAAACTATTTCCTGCATTGGTCCTGATTATGGGAAGTGTGTTTGCTTAAATAGAGTTGGAAATTTCATAAGGAAAACAAGAGATCATTTTCAGATACAATATTATGTTTCTTAGGTTAATTCAAGCAATCAGAAAGTCTAATGCTAGGTTCACAACACAGAGCATCAAAAAAGCGCCTGCTGCTTCATTTTTGATGCTTGTAAACAGGTCAGATGTGTCCAGATGCGTCTGATGCTCCTGTGTTCAGTGGCAGAGAGTGGATTTGCTATATTATAAAACAGTTTCAGTGGAGCGATCATAGCACTGTGCATGAGCAGCACTGTGTCTGACTCCCTGCCAGCTTTCAGATCAGCTTCTCTGATTGGTTGATGTGGCATGTCGAGCAGCAAAAGTAACATTTTTCCAACTCCAGCTGCTGCTCTTTGTGAAATTTTGAGCGAAGTTTCCAGGGGGGAAAATTAGGGCATAACAAAGCTGTACATCCCAAAAACAGGGATATTCTAATATTTATTAGTATCCTCTGCTGATTGTGTATTTTTAGATTCAATTCAGTTCAATTCATTTTATTTAAAAAGTGCCAATTCACATCATATCATCTCAAGGCACTTTACAGTTCAACCAGATCATCCAGTCAAACTGATTCAAAGGTTTCTATCTAAGGAAAACCAGTTAATTTCATCGACTCATTGACTCTGGTCTTCTGCACTTTAATGTTTCAATAACGGCGTAATCGGAGCCAGCTTGATATCAACTCGTATCTTTTTTTCAGCGTCGACGGCGACACCAAGCACTGTGTCATCTACAAGACGTCCACAGGCTACGGATTCGCCGAGCCTTACAACCTCTACGCGTCTCTCAGAGAGCTGGTGCTCCACTACAAAAACGTCTCCTTGGCCCAACACAACGACCAGCTGAATGTAAACCTAGCCTACCCGGTGTTGGCCCGCTCCCAGAACCAGAAGTAGAACCAGCATGAATAATGTAACCAGCAGGTGATGGGGTACCAAACCTCTGTAAACTGTGTCGGGTGAGAAACGCTCACCGTCTCTGTTTTAAAGAAAAAAAAGTTTATTTTATTCTTTTTGGTTTGGGCCTGATGTATCCATTCTGACTCCTGGATAGGTACCGAAACGTCTGCCTTTTAATTTAAGCCTTTTGTGGTTGGCATGACCTGGATGACTTAGAATTTACACAGGCCTGATATATTAACTAACTTTACCCGGGTCCGTTAAAGCCTGGCATACACTGTGCGATATATTACTGGGAAGAAGAAGAAGAAGAACTCCCTTGTTTGTTGGTAAATCGGCTCGTAGCTCAGCTTCAACAGCAGGATTTGCCCACGAACGCCTCACAACGGCCAACTGAAATTCAAACATGTTTGATTTTCTCCTGACCTTACAATTCCTGATCAGGAGGTGGTCGTTAGAGGCTAATTGCCCCTTGTTACCCCCTGCATACGACACAACGCACGATCAGGCTGAAAGTCGGCACCATCGAAAAAAAGTCCTGGCACGACCGCAGAATCGTGTTTGTTTATCTTACAGCGTATGCCCGGCTTAAAGGAACCTCTTTGATAGAAAACCTGGCCTAGCAATAAGCACACCACTACTGATCCAGGTACTTTAGCCGAAATGATCAAAGTCAGCCTCTACATCAGGCTGAAACAATCCTACTGTGTCAAGTACAAGTAAAAAACAAAGACATAGAAGTTAGATTGTTAAAGGAAGACGAAAAAAGCACAAATGAGTCTTTTAAGACTGCACAAAAAAACAGAAAGAACACGTTGTGAAGACAATTAGAAGACTTTTCTTGTTTGTTTGTTTGTTTTTTACACAATATTTGTCCTTAAACTCTGTATAAACCAACCCTAGACTTTCAACAAACTACTCAGAAACACAAGTTGTGGTTTTTAAATCCCCAACGGAAGGGTAGGGGTTTGGATTTAGGGTTTTTTAAAGAGTCAAAATAAAATGCTAGCTTGACGCAAATTCTTAAAGAAGCACCACAGGGTTAACTTTTAGTGACCGTCGGCGTCTGTTACTTTAGATTTTAAGGGTTGAAATGCACAGATATCAACGTGGGGAACGCTAAGCTTTAAAATGTACATGCAGGTCTATTGTTTTATAGAATCAGTCATTTCCAACTGCTTCGTTGCGTTGCTTCCTCTCTGGGTCTCTTATTTTTAACCAATGGGAGGAAGATCAGCACATGTTGTATAGAAGAAAATGCAAGGTACATATTCTGTGTATTGTCAAGAAAAAAAAAAAAATCCATATTTTGAATTACAAATTTTGAATTATTTTCTATTACAAACTTAGGTCATATTTTTTATTTATTTTTTCTTTATATTACCATAGCACCCGTAGCTAGTGACACGCAGCACTGTTATTGCTCTTCTCATGTGTGTTATTTCACTTTGGTACTGCCGCTCGTCGGCTAGCCGCTTCTCTGATTCTCTCTTCGGTACTAGCATAGTTATTTTTCTTCTGAGATAAATGTTTGCTTTCGTTTCTTTAACGCTTTGTTTCAGATGGTACTTTGTGACTCAGAGACCTGTAGAACATTAATGTGCAAAAAAGAGAAAAGAAGGCAGTAATATATGTGGTGTACAGTATATCTTAGACACACATGCTGTAGGCGTACGCGACTTTCAGAGCTCTTTGGTTTTGTTCGAAGGATGCGGACGATTTATCAAATGTGAGCCAAGAGAAGGATTGTTTGTCCTTCTGCCGTTCAGTACGGAGATTACCGTTTGAGTTGTTGCTTTATTTGAAAAGAGTGGTTTGAAAATCCACTGATTTGTTGTACTTTGGTCCTGGTGTGGTCCTAAAAACACACTAAATGCATACAGCACAAGTTCCTGAATCTTTAGGTCATGGCGTCTGTGCTGTGTTGGGGCAGTGATCTCTATGGGCTACGTTCACAACACAGGTCTTCATGCTCGATTCCAAATTTTTTATTTATTTATTTTTTTGCTCAAATAAGCTTTTCATACGACTCAATAAACTCGACCGCCATTAATAAACTCAGACTGCTGTCTGAAGCCTGGTTTACGTCCTTTTAACACACTTATATTTTTATTTGGTTGTTGTTGTTAACAAGGAACATGTTTCAGAAATAAAAAAAAAATGCAGTGAAGATTTGAAACTTTGCAAAAAAGGTCCTAATCAACGTGGCTGTTTTTCCACATCTTAACTTCTGAGGGCGGGCTTTCCTCTGGAGTGAGGATGAAAGACACATTTCTATTGGTCTGCAAAGATGTTGGCAAATATAAAATAGCACCTTCTTATTAGCAACAATGTGTAGCGGAGCATTAACTAGCTACGTTTCCATAATACATGCTCAGCAAAATTGATCAATACTCTATTTTTCTGTAGGTATGTAGAATAAAAATTAACTCTTTCAAATTTTGCAATATTTCATAGAGATTGCATGAATGATTGAAGACTAAATTTGGCTTTTGAAAATCCAGTACCAAAAACGGCCAGAAGATGGCACAAGTGCATCTATATTGGGTGTGAATAAGAGGCCGTCTTCGGTAAGGAAAGCACAAACCCTTATTTTTAACTCGCATAAACAGTCAGTCGGTGGAAAATAAGCTGTTGCCGTAGCTCCCGGCTAACGTGTAGCGTGCGCCACCCCACGAACAGCACCCGCCCCCTTCTTCTTCTGTTTGGTTAATACTGTTAGTTTCAGAGCGCTCCTTTTTTTTACCATTAGCTGAGAAATGCAAGATGGATTTCGATTTTCTTTTTTAAAATTTATTTACCATCAATTCTCTACAAGACAATTGCTACTGGCAATCGCTACAAGATGGAAATCCGGCCTGGGTCCGAAATGCTTTATTTGAGATTTTTTTCAGCGCTAAATTATCATATAAGTCGCAATATATCATCTTTGTTATTCCCCTTTCGCACTGGCTGAAAATCCCTTGTAAACCCAGGAAAAAATCAGTTTTTAGAGGCAGTGGGAACAGTTGACTGACCCATGGCGACCCGTGTCAACGACCTGGCAAGCCACCTGGGTTACAATCAACTTAAGAAAAATCAGTTCCGATCGGCATTTGGGTTGACCCGCTAATTTACGTGATGCCCTTGAGCGCAACATATGGACGTCAACCAGTCGTGTCTGATCTAACAAGCCAAAACAACTCTGCTTACATTCAATAAACATGGAGCAGCTCTGATGAGAGGGATTCAGAGGGACAAAGAAAGGAACAATAAAGAATACTGAATATGCACTGGCTTCCTTACATGCTGCTCTCCATTGTTTACTTTCCTTATTTCTGTCGCAATGGTGACATCAACATTAACACATGGTAATTCTGTCACTAGTCACGCAACAGAGACCATGCAGCTTGCAGGCGAGAAGTCAGACCCGTTTTTTTTTGCTAATAGGAAGGGAGACAAATGCTGATTGTTAGCGGGTCGATCCATGTTTGAAAAACCTGTGTTAATCCGCTAATTTCAGTGGAAAAGCGGCTTTACTATATTGGGATAAAATGTATCGGAATACGTATCGCATTGGTCTAACTCTTACCAATTGCCACCCCTAGCTAACTGTTGTGCTTTAAAGTGAAATAAGAAATGCTATAAAAAAAAAGGCATAAAATCGGATAAAAAGCAACATGTTCATTCATACGCTTACGTATTGGATTAAGTTCCACGTCAAATCGCAATTTTGCACCTTTTTTTGGGGTGAAAAGGTCATAAACGAACAGTTCAGACTCCTGTGAAAAAAATCAAGATACGAGTGAAAAAGATCAGATTTGGATCGCATTGACCTGCTGTTTGAACGTAGCCTTTTGTTTGTTTTTGAGGCGCTAAGTGCGTAACCTCTGTTGGGGGTCACTTTTGAAGCACAGTTGTTCAGATACAGAAGGTATGCAGTTCTTCTTGTGGTCAGACGAATCACCTGAAGAGAAACAAACTAATCTTTTACAATTTCTTACACAACTAAGAATGGTAAAGAGAACATATATATATGGATATATATTTTTGTATAGGCTCATGGAGCAGACAAGTTGTTTTATGAGGGAGTGTTTGATACTCTTTTATTTGTGTCTTTTTGTTGAAGCTTAGAAATATTTCCAAAATGTGATCTTCACCTGTTATTTGCTCCCAGGACAGGAGAAGAGTTGGTATCAGAAACTGATATGTGAAGAACTTAGCTTCCAAGTCAAACAGAGTTGTTTGAGATGGCACGACCTCCGGAGCTCAACGGACCCTGGAAAGGTCCGAATCAGAACGCATCCGTGGCGCGCTACAGTCATTTGCACAGTTCTCTCAAGTAAGAAACAGGAGGCGACGACGCTGCCTCTGACTAGAGGGCTACACAGACCTGACAGAGGTAGATTAGAAGTGCCTTTTGTTGTCGGGACGAGTTTGTTTTCTTGTCCACAAGATGGCGCCATCGCCGCGGTGTTTTTTGTGCCACATGGTTTTGCCATATCTAAAGTCAGTTAATGTTCAGTATGTAAGCCTAGCTGTGGTGTGTGGCGGTGTCTGGTATCTGAGCGTTTTATAGTGACTGGTTTTGTCACATCTGCTCTTTGGTTTCAGCTGTACTGTATTCTACAAAAACGATCTAAAATAAGTAAAAAAATGTCTTAAATTAAGTGTATTTGCCCTTCATTTGAGTAGGAATGTAAGATGATATGCCAATGGAATGAGGATGTTTACTCTTAAAACAAGATGATTACAAAATCTGAACTTTAAATAAGACAAATCTCTATTTTTTTCTTATTTTAAATGTAAATTGTTTTGTTTCATTGGCAAAGTGTCTTATTTACCTACTCAATTCAAGAAAAAAATGCACCTTTTTTTAAAGAATAAATTACTTATTTAGATCTACTTTTTTTTTAAGTGTATGGAGTGGATTTTGTCTCATCATTGTTGCATGCAAAGAACATGTTTTGTAAAGGAAAGTTGAAAAAAGCTAATTTCCTTAATAGAAATTTTGAAAACTATCCAGAAATGAGATGTTAAAAACTTTTTTTATTAATAAAAGAGTAACTTTTTTATTTTTATTTTTTCCCCAATGTCTGTTTTCCAAAATTGCATTTAACAGATCACATTCTCTTCACATCTTTCAACTGGAATGAGGAGCAAGACGCTGTTTTACGCTCAAACTAACGAGTACTGTGGAGGACCAATCCTGCCATAATTTAAAATACAAACAGGACTTAATGATTTAAAATATGTTATTTTTATTATTTTGTCACATTTATTGGTACACAAATTCATTATACTTTTTCAAGCAATTGTATAATTAAGTCCTTCATTTATTTCTGTATGTATTCTTAATTGGAAAACAATGCAATTTGAAATAATCAATCTCGAAAAACGGAAGTTTTAAGCAAAAAAAAATCTATTCTGTTGAGTAAATGCATTTGCGGATTTTTTTTTTCTTTTGAAAACTTTAAAAATATAAATCTGGAAAAAAATTTAGAAAATTTAAAAAAGGAAAAATAAATGTAGAAAAAAGTTATTTTCATCACAAAATATGAGAAAACACCAAAGAAAAGAGTTTTGTAAGTTTTATTTCTGGATTGCAGTTATTTTTATGTTTTTTTTTATTTATTTCCATTTACAATATGCATTTTTTGCTTGTAAAGATAATGGAACAGAACTCACTCCATATGCAGTAGCTCGGTTCTCCTGTTGTTTACTTAAACCTTGTTTTTTTGTATATATCTCTCTCTGGTATATCTTTGAATATTTCGTAGCTGAGTTAGAAATGTGAACAATACCCGTCTTTATTCTAGTCCAGTTCTGTGATAGCCTCTAAAGTTAAAGGAACTTTTTTCTTTATTTCCCAGACATCTTGAAGTGGGGTTGTGTGAGCAGCAGTTGACGAGCCAGATGTAGACAGCTGTCAGCGAGGTCCCAGTTTGATGAATAAATACTCTGGTATAAACAAAATAAGCTACTTTCTTGGCTTGCTGTTAATTCTTAGTACGATACTGAAAAGGTTTTGATTTTTGAAATCAAAAACTTATCTGATTCATATTTCCATTTTGAAAAACAAAACTTCTGCTGCCTTGATTTAAAATTGAAACTAAAGTCAGAATTTAACAGCTGTTAGCCCGAAGATGCTTTGCTAACGTTACTAGCAGCAACGGAAAAGAAAACCGTACTGTTTAAAGAGGCGGGGTTTCCTGAAATGTAGCCAATCACAGACAGTTTACTTCCTCTGGTTGTTTTCACCTACAAATTAAGAATAGTTGAGATGAGAGCAGAAAACGGTCCAGATGCAAGTAGGAGACGATCTATAGGAGCATTAAAAATGAGGCGGAGCAGAGAAGTAGCATGGACTGATGGTTGCGACATTTTGGGGCGTCATGATATTGATTCTAAATAAATAAATGAAGCGTTCAAAATGTATTTAGAGAATAATTTGTGTGTTTTTCATATAAAACTGCTCATATCCGTATTTATTGTCTGTTCACCAAAAACAAATCTTCTCAGCTTTGATATCTGATAAGTAAGACTTCATCGATCATTAGAAACAATAACAGCTCAGCCGATCCCGACTGCGCATTACGTTGCTATTGACAAACCACAATGTTTTACGTCACCGTGACAACGCTCAGCCAGACATATAGGCCGTTTCTCAATATGTGCAATTGTGCG
>NW_015150978.1:367044-367742 GCF_000732505.1 Cyprinodon variegatus | reverse complement strand
TTTAGTGCATAATAAAAAAAAAAAAAAGTTCAGATGTTGAGAGGACCGCGGCAACCAGCAGAAGCCCTCTCTCTGCATAGCCGTGTGTGAAGGACCGCTGGCCTCTGATGGTGAGTTTTTTGTTTTATTTGGCAAAATCTAGATAAGTAGTTTTTTCTTAAAAGTAGGTTTTTCCATTTTGCCAATGGAACAAGACAATTTGCATTTAAAATAAGAAAACACAATTGCATTGTCTTATTTCAAGTGCTTTTTATCTAAATATCTTATTTNCATTTTGCCAATGGAACAAGACAATTTGCATTTAAAATAAGAAAACACAATTGCATTGTCTTATTTCAAGTGCTTTTTATCTAAATATCTTATTTTAAGAGTAAAAATATTCATTCCCTTGGTAGATCATGTTATTTATCTACTCAAATTAAGGGTAAATACACTTAATTTAAGAAATCTTTACTTATTTTTCAATCGTATTTCCTGTGTGTTTATCTGACTGTGTTAACTATTATTCCTCCACTAAATGTAAAAAGTAAGAATGAATTCTTATCTAGAGACTATTAATAACAGGAGGTGAAATGCAGCTCCAGACGAGCCGAGCGTGTGGTGATGTCATCAGTACGCTCCTCTTCCAATTGACCCACATTTATGCTGCGCACTCATTTTTTCTTAAAATAAGTGCATTTGTTCTTGAATTGAGGAGG
>NW_015150978.1:358988-361509 GCF_000732505.1 Cyprinodon variegatus | reverse complement strand
ATGTCATCAGTACGCTCCTCTTCCAATTGACCCACATTTATGCTGCGCACTCATTTTTTCTTAAAATAAGTGCATTTGTTCTTGAATTGAGGAGGCAAAATAGACATTTTGCCAATGGAACAAGACAATTTGCATTTAAAATAAGAAAACACAATTGCATTGTCTTATTTCAAGTGGATATTATCTAATTATTTTATTTAAGAGTAAAAATACTCATTCCATTGGCAAACTATCTCAATTACCTACTCAAATTAAGGGTAATTACACCTAATTAAATTAAATTTTACTTATTTCTAGATCGTTTTTGCAGTGCATGCTCCTGCGTTCTTCTCAAGAACATAACTTGGCGAGGAGACAAGTCCGTATTTGCGTTCTAGTGAATTGAGAAACGGTTAGAGTGTTTATTATAACGGCTGGATATTTGCTGAGGATTTCACAGCACAGCGTTTAGAGTTTGGGATTATGTGTAAACTGGAGATAAATCCAGAAATAAATGTAGAAAGGTATGAAATTTACCCGAAACATAAACTTTCCTTTTAAATGTAACATAGAGTGAAAAACACAGGAAGTAAATCTATTTGGTTAAAGTAGCTTTAACACGCAAATAAAGTGCCAATAAGAAGTCTGCTGGGACGCTGGTCACTGTCTACTGAAGGTAACATGCTGACTGCTCAGATGCTCTCCCACATACAAAGACCCCCCCTCCCCCCCGTCCTGCATGCAGCCTCCCTCCATGTTTCCGTTTCTAAGCTTTGGGAGCAGACCGTTAGCTTTGTTTGTTTTAGTTTGGTGGACCAACGCTGCAGTGTTTATCTCTCTGCAGTGCAGCACTCTGAACCCATCACACAGCAGATATGCTTCATCAGTAATGTTTTTTTAGAACATAATGTACAGTATATTACAAGTAATTGACTTTTTTTTTTTTTGTATTGGAGTATAAAGTGTGCAGTATGTGTTTTCGCTGTTTTTATCGTTTTGTTTTGTATCATACAAACTGAGAAGAGAGCTGTTGGCTCATTTATGCAATTCCTGTCCACACAGCAACATTGTACAACTTGACATGTTGGTTTCCCCTTATAGAAAGCCAATATCTAAACTTTTGGAAGGTATTTTTTGAGTCTGAGTGGGTATGGAAAGCTGTGGATAGCTGAGGTTTTGTTGTAGCTGCTTCATTAGTTTTGATTTGTGCCGTTTTGGATTCTTTATCGCCCTAAGCCTAGATATGATCCAGCTTAAATGCGATTCAGGAGATTTTTAGAGCAACAGAAAAGTGCGTTAATTGATTAAAGTTGTATTAAAGTCCATTTGATTGGCTCTCTCTCTAAGGAAGCTTTATGTGCCGATAAATAATGAAATGTGTTCAGTAAGGCTTCAAATGTCTTTCTTCTGTTTCCATAGATTTTGTGTTTTTTGTTTTTTTAATCGCAGTTTTTAGCTGGAAAAATTCCTGCAAAGAAGCAGAGCTTAGCCTCGTCTCTTTAAAATTATATTTCTCATCCTCTCACCATCTGGGCGCTAAGCGAAAAAACATAAAATTTAAAGTATTTGTTGTTTCATAAAGTTTCAAGAACAATACTTGGTAGAGAGAGATATTTAGTTAATTATTTAGAAATTAAAGCTTTTTAAAAAGGTGTTCACAGCTGTGTGGCTGAATCCCATCACAACTACCGTATTTCGCGGAATATAAGCTCCAATTTTTTTCCCACGTTTGGAACCATGCAGCTTATAAGAAGGTGCAGCTTTTCTATGGATTTTTTTCCTAACCGCCAGTAGAGGAAGTCAATGTTGAAATGAAAGAATAAGGCGCTAATTTTCATTTGGCACAAGGACATGCTAGCAGCGGCACGACGGGAAACAAATGTCCAGATTTTACACATTTTGAAATTAATTAGCTTCATTAAAGCTGCCGAACCAATAAAGAGACTGAGCTCAACTCCTGCAGAGCTGAAATAAAGAGCTGATGAAGCTCCATCTATCAGTAGAAGCTCTTGCTGCTGCGAGCTAACAAGCTAACGGGAGCTAGCATCTTCTTCATCCCTACTATGGGGTCTATATGTAGAGCTCCCCCTACAGGCTTGGTGGAAGACGGTTCAGTAGATATCAGCGGCTTATAGCCTAGTGGGGTTCCTTTTATATGTATGCTTCCAGTTTTTTCAAAAAATTTAGGGGGTGTGGCTTATAGTGAGGCGCGCTCTATAGTCTGGAAAATACGGTACATGGAAATAAATACAGTTAAACTTATTGGGCCGATAACCGTATACTTAAAAGTATCCTGCATCCCTGATAGAAACAAAAAAAAAATAGACCAACTGTTCACATTCTGACAGGGGCTCCTAAAGGTGGCGCCGACAAGCCTTACACCCACAAAACTTATATCACAAAATAGATATATAATCGATATAAAAACACTGGAATCCTCAGAAAAACTGCCAGGAGCGCCCACATCGGGTACCGACAAAACCTTATGATAAATGTTTGTCGATATTTATAAAATTCCTTCAGGATAACTCTTTAGAAATAT
>NW_015150978.1:354465-358031 GCF_000732505.1 Cyprinodon variegatus | reverse complement strand
ACCGTGACGTCACTGCTGGAAGATGGCAGGAGGGAGGCGTTACTATGTTTGGGCAAAAATGGCCGCTCCCAGACTCAGTGATCGCCATTGTTTTTTTGTTGTTTTTTTTACTGATTAACACTAAAATTCATTAAATCACTGTGAACGTATTAGTTTTAGGTATAAATGACCGAACTTTTCCTTTAACTACTTAACTAATCATTATTACTTCATTTGAGTATATTGCCTCTAAAACAAAGCAAAACCAAGAAATGTGACCATTTAACCAAATAAATAGCATTTAAGATAAAAAAAAGAAACTTTTTTGTAAAAATATTCTTACCAGAACTCCTAAAGTTGTTTAGTTTTAATTTCCACTTGCTCTAATTCGGTAAAACTCTCCTATTAAGTACCTTCGGCTTTCTGGTTAATATTGATTTAATTTTAAAAATGAATTGTTGGTTTCCACCTTAGTTTTTAGTCATTCTGGCCGCTCTGCGCTAACAGGATTCAGCCTTTTCACAGCAGCAGCACCAAGTCTGGTATCTGAAGCTCATGTAAAGTATTATTGACAATACTAGGTGCTTTATTATTATTATTAATGCCTGAAGCAGATCTATGTGTTTGGCTTCAGGCTCTGTTGCTTCGCATTTCCTAAAACAGCAGGATTTTCTCGTTTCTTTACGCAAGAACCTTCCTGGATGAGCGGTTCGCTTCAGCAGGTCGACTGAATCAGCCTGGATTCAGCCTCACAGGCCAGACGAGATGAGAAAAAAAAAAAGAAAGAAATTTGGTCTTTTATGCTCGGATCATTGACGCCATTAGGATGATCTTTCACGGTGCTTTTAGTGTTTTTATTTTTTTGGCTTTTTTAAAAAGCAGATAGATTTTTTTTTTCTATCCATGTGTTTTTTATATATATATATATATATGTACACAGTATTTTATCTGTTAACGGAAACTTAAAGAGCCTATAAAAAATTAAATAAGCTAGCTTGATTTATCTCCTCTATACAGAAAAAAACAACAAATGCAAATGTTTACAAGATGTAATTAACCAAATAGTAAAGTTGAGCTTGAGAATCAGTCTGTCTTTCCCTCCATGTGGCTGTGATAGATTGATATATATATATATATAAATTTATATATATATATATGTATAGAATTTTGTTTCCATTGTAAACTTGAATATGTTATGACTGCTCTCTCCTTTTTTTCTGTCACCTTTCCTGTTTTCTGAAAAATAACTCCTCAGTCCAGTTTCTGTCGGTTTATCGTTGCTAACCGCGAGTCCAAACGTTCTACCTGCTGACTACTTCCACTCACACTGAACCTTTTTATGCTTGAACTCGACACCCTGTTGAATCTCTTGCTGTCTCTGTTGTTCACCATAAGAGAGATTTCACTGCGACTCTGCGCTTCGGGGATTTTATCGGTAAAGGTCACTACAAAAGGATTTCAGGGGTTTGTACAGAAATGTTGTGAACAATAAAAAAAGGAAAGATATAAGCCGCTGATGGCGAACATACTTGAGTACAAATCCAGTACAATAATTGTAAATTCAGGAATAATCCAATTGTTTATTTTTTTGCACTATTACAGCAAAGGATCTTCAGATGAAAGTTTATCTTTTGGTTGGTTAGCTCACTCTTTTAAGACCAAAACGTAGCCATATAATGTCACTTTGTGTGTAAAATATGATGATAACTGCACTTTCATTTCCTGTTTTTCTCCTTTTTTTTCCCAGTCTTTTCACATTTTTACTCCTTAAAAAGGTTTCTTGACTGTAGGTTTATCTGTAGTATCCACCCTCTTATAGGGTTCTTTTTTTTATCATATCATCACAAATTTAATTATCAAAGATAAACTGATTAAATACAAGAAAGGTTTTGTTTTTTAAAAGACATTATCTGACCCTCACCTTTGATTATCCTGACCTGAAAAAATTTAAATCATAACTTTTTTTTTGTACAGATGAGTCGATTTTAATTGGCTGTAGAATAAATCACCAGCTTTATCCTGTTTTTAAATTAAAAACAGCGTATTTGTAATTATAATAACTGAATAATCTGTTCACTATATACTCCCACACTGTTTGAATTTCAAAATAAAGGAGTATCTGAAACAGATACGGATTGATAAACTGCGATTAAGCAATTAATTTAATAAATAGTCGATTGATTTAATCTTTCAGGTGAGTAGATAGACTCTGTCTGCTGAAAGAACGACCAACTCAGCCTAGGAATTACACCCAAACTGTTAAAAAATATGAACATTTATCAAAAGTTTGAATTTAAATCATGATTTATCTGATTAACCAGGTTTTATTGTTTTTGGACAGATGGGTCGGCTTTAATCAGCCCTAGAATAAATCACCTGCTTTATTAAGATACGATAAAGCTGTTTATAAAGCAGTTTCCATTCACTTCACAAGTCTACAATCGATATGAAGCAAAACCTTCCCGTCTAATAATGATTTGAATTCATACAAAACTCAACTCCCTCTAACTGAGACCTGCGTAACATTTGTTGTAGTTTTGTCATTTTTATCCCATAAATGGAAGAAGAGAAAGCAATATATCAGCTCCCAAAAATCAACAGCACGTATCAGGGATCAGTTAGATTATTAATTCCTAAAGTTGGGGTCGTGACCTCACTTAGGGTCACAGGTCAACAATTATGGAGTCTTGAGATCCTTTAGAGAAATTAAACCAAACAAAAATGATCATGATAAAACATTTTTATGTGTTTACAGATATTAAAAGATCACTTTCAAATATAGAAAATCAAAAACACATTTTTCGATCATGTTATTATTATTATTATATCAAGTTTTGGTCATGTGACCATTCTGGTACCATTTTTTGGTGGGTCAGAAGCTAAAAAGTTTGAGAAATAAAATGAGATAAAATGAGCCTTCCAAAACCTTTATTGATCAATTTTGAACCTGAAAGGTGATTCTGATCATTTTGCTAATTGATGTTAATTGACAGGTTGGTCAAACCAACCCCGATTACTGTTATTTTATTGTTAAAAAACCTTTATTTAACCAAGAACGTCCCAATTCAGGTTAATAATCTCCTTTTTCCAGGAGATAAAAAAAAATAAAATGTTTAAAACATTGCATGTAAAACTTTATCATCAGCAAAGACTATTAAAAAAAGATAAAGGTTGTTTAACTTTAGAGTTAAAACCACCGACTATTTAAATGAGTAGATGGAGCTTTCGCTAAAGGCTTTTCTCCAGGTTCATTAGGAACGTTTGGGACAGACGGCGAACAGCGATCATTGGAACTAAGACTCTAAAACTGCTTGTAATATAAACGTATATCAGTGGAGGGTATCTAAAGAAAAATATAACTCTGGAAATTAATTTTAGCGGAACATCCAGGTCAGAGGTCGTGATGAACCCTAGTGAAGGGGAGGAAGAAATGGCTTCCATAGGACCAAAAGAAAAACAAACATAAAGACCCAGAAATCCTCCTGATGATCCTCAATGATTTGGAGAAATGACTGACCAGACAAAAGTGGGCGGTGCTTGGATGCAGCGTGTCCCTTTAAAACTGTTTCATCGGTAGGGTGGCAGCG
>NW_015150978.1:352336-353940 GCF_000732505.1 Cyprinodon variegatus | reverse complement strand
AAATCCATCTGGCGGGGAGTCAGGTTACTTCTAGACCTGAAGACCCCATCATGACGGACTGAACCATGAACTCCACTCCTCATGTCTGACCTTCAGTCTGTTACATTAAATAAAAACACGCAGGATCCAAAGCATGAGATCCAATCCATCTCTGAATGGCAAAGCTACAATAAACAACTCTATAAAAGGCCTCGTTAAAGACTCTTAAAGCTGGTTGACCTTCAAAATAAAAGGATTCAGCAGACAGGCAGGTCAGTTTGGTAAATATTTATTACCAGTTATCAGTGTTTTTTCTGCCAAAATCCTCAGATAAACTTCTTTTTCGATTTACTCAGGTTATCTTTGTCTGATATCCAAGTTGGTTTTGATGATATGGATCTCTTAATTAGGACAAATACAAGTTTTTACACAAATTCTTTGCTTTTGGTTTAATCACAGGCAAAAACAACAATTCGGTTTCGTTTTTAACTGCTTTTTTCTGCTTTGTTTCCATGGTAACGATGTTTAAAGCTTGAGTTATGGTTAAAAAAAATGTAACGCAGTCATGTTATTAATTACACCTAGTTTTGAAGAACACTAACTGGCTGGAGCAGTCACATGAAGCTACTCTTCACCAAAGTGCAATTGAAAGCAGAGCTGTTGTTTCAGCCCACAGAGGGCTGCTGGTTGTTTAGCGCTCGACCGTGATGCACGAGACGGACGGCGTTTGTTTTTTGTCCTCCTCCTGTTGGTCTGTCTAAAACTCAGATGCGACGTTTCTTTCTTTCTTGCTCATGTACAGCTTGCCACAGAGTTGTTTGTCCTCAGACAGGTACTCTTTAAACTGTACGGATCCTTCTGTAGGTAAATGCAAAGATTTCAAAAAGACAATAAAAGATTTTAAACTGAATCCTGTTGTCCTGTTTTGTTTTTTTTCTTTACAATCTTATTCCAAATGGAATGAAGTTTATCTCTTTCCTCAAAATTTCCAGACACAATGTCCCACTATGACAGTGTGAAAAAACTTTACTTTTTTGAAGTTTATTAATAGCATTAATAAGCAATCATATTTCCATATGTTTTTACAGGCTTTCATCAAAGCTTTGTTGATCCATCTTTGGCAGCCATTCTTCCAATAATGGCTTCCAGCCATTATTGGATATCTTCAGTCAGGACATCCCAATTCTGATCTTTTCACCTCTAAAAAAAAATACTAAATCCTGCCACTTTCATTTGTGCTGCCAAGGATGGATCTGTAGGGGGGGCTAGAGGGGGCCAATGCCCTCTCCCCCCCATGCTTTAGAGCCTTACACCCCTTTTAAAGTCGTAGGGAAGACATATTTAAATCTCAAATCATTCTGGCTTAAATATGTATATAAATGTACTCTTTATCAGACGATATTGTCCTAAAAGTTAGAAAATTTATATTTAAAAAAATATTCTGTCTTAAAATCTTTTTTTCTTTTCGTTATCTTCTGCAGGCCAGTTAGTTCTACGTCAGCCTGAACACCTAAATTCAGCCAATCATACATCAACTGTCATCTGTCAATCAAATATTTTCGGTCATAGCATCTTGATTCATATGTCGCAGCTAATATACGCAACGGTTGAAATCAGAATCCTTT
>NW_015150978.1:349714-351121 GCF_000732505.1 Cyprinodon variegatus | reverse complement strand
TGACAGCGTCGTTTCTAAGTCACCAATTTAGTGCTACTTGATCCCAATGGGAAATTCCATTGGGAACCTTCTAGCACTAAGTTGCTAAGTGGTTAGCAAGAATGCTTCAGAGAAAACTGCAACAATCAAACTTGCTTGTGAACTTTCCATAACCCTCTTGATAAACGACCAATCAGGTTCACTTTATTCACTCGTGTAAATTTGGGCACCACTCGGGAGAAACTGTTGGAACGTCCGCTTCCCTACGACTTTAATGTATTTGGTTGATTCTGCAACTATCAAATCATTTCTGTCTCAGGCAGAAAAAATAAAAACATTTATGTTTTTTTATTCATGCTGGAATTTTAATAGACATAAACACAAACTTGCCAAAAATGTAAAATATATATAAATAACAATATATAAAAAATATGGTTTTATATTGTTTTTGCCTTCGCCAGGTTTTGGACGGTCAAAGAAATTCAGAAAAACAGAATACTTTAATGAAAAATATAGTGTACTTAAAAGTATTATATATTAGTGATTAGTGATGTGAAATGAGAGCTAATGTCAGGATAGCAGCGTTAGCTCCTTGGAAAGAAGGGAAAGTAGAACAAAATCAAGGTTTCCTTTGATTGAACAAATATTGATAAAAAATACCATTTTAGTTGTGTATTTTATGCTAACTACAATAGATTAGCATGCTAAAATGTCATGAGAATTTAAAAGAAATGCTAAATATTGTAATTTCTATAACTTATAATTATCAATCACCTGTTTGTTCAATAGGCCCTTTGTGAGGGAACAGACTTAAAGAAGGACAAAGGTGTTCTAAAATTGAAAAAAAACTGATTTATGATGTCAGAAATAGTTAGCCAAGGGTCAGACTTCAATAAAATATAACTTAAATTGTATTATCTAATGATAGATAAAGCTAAACCATATTTTATATAATATAGTCATATATCATAAAACTTTATTATCCATAACAAGTATTTGGACCCAATTCAACTGAGTTTAACTCTAACCTGCTGACAACCAACAAAAGCTGCTTGAATAGAGGTGGATTAACCTAAACTTACATAACTTAACAGAGAAACAAGGAATAAAAAAAAAAATCCATACAAAAAAAACATTAAACAGATAAACACCTCTTTAACGGAGCATGAATAATAAGCAAATACTAAAGTGACAAAAAAAAAAGGTCAACTTAAACAGAAGTCCCCCCCCTGAGTCCTTTGTGGTGGTTTGTTCCTGGCTTCCCTTCCAACTCATCTGCATTTGCAGAACCTCAAAGAAAAGAACAACTGGAAGTGAACCATTCAGACAAATATTAAATAAAATGTGAACCCTTTAGAAAATATACACTCACCGGCCACTTTATTAGGTACACCTGTCCAACTGCTCGTTAACACTTAATTTCTAAGC
>NW_015150978.1:346882-348228 GCF_000732505.1 Cyprinodon variegatus | reverse complement strand
TGGATGTGCAGCCGACAAATCTGCGGCAACTGTGTGATGCCATCATGTCAATATGGACCAAACTCCCTGAGGAATGCTTCCAGCACCTTGTTGAATCTATGCCACCAAGAATTGAGGCAGTTCTGAAGGCAAAAGGGGGTCCAACCCGTTACTAGCATGGGGTACCTAATAAAGTGGCCGGTGAGTGTACATCTCAATGGAATAACTTCAACTAAATCTGAAACTAAATATAAACCATGAAACTTTGTTATGGTGGTAGAAGCATCCATCGCACCCTTACAGCCTTTAAATTTTATAATAATTAACAACAAAATATAGAATTGCAGATAAAAATATTGTAAAAAAAACTATATATTTTGCACTCAACCACGGCTAGTACACTTATAAAAAAATTTGTTAAAAGATTAAAATATATATTTTTTAAATTTCCTTCATTTTATTCCTGTTTAATTATTATTCTGTTTGTTTGGAATAAGAATATTCTTTTTTTTAACACTGTTATATCCCCAAGGATTAACAAATGCATCAGACAGGGTGAACCTTTCCTTTTCAATCACTTGAATTTACCACAGAATGCACTTCGGCATGTGATGTTCAACTTTTGGGCTTTTGAAATACATAAACGTTATTTCTTAGTCCTCTGTTTGTAATAGATTTGCAACACTCTAACAGAGAAATTTACACTTTCATAAGTTCATGTGTAGAAAAAGTGCAGCTCTGCTGTTCAGTCGGACGACCCATGTTTATTACATACAACTAACCGGATAATATGAGAGGTAACATCATACAGAAAGCTGATTGTATGACGTTACTTTCTATCAAAATGTAAACATAAGGAGTTTTCCTGACTCCTCTATGGTTTGAAATCTACCAAGACTAAAGTAAAAAGGTACACTTTGGTCAGATAAATGTAAAACTGAGCTTTTCTAAAGAATAAAAATCGAAAGGATGAATGTGCAGATATGTGCAAATCATCCCAATGTAAAACACTGTAGATTTATAATGCGGTACTTCTTCTCTTCTCTGCAGGTTTTGCCTTTGCCAGAAATATAAACATTTGTCGCCATTGGGTATTTTAACAGGATGATGGTCTGTAACACACAGTCAGACCTAATTATCACAGTGATGGTTCAGCTGCACCAGAATCTTCTATTGTGGTAGTCTCAGACCCTGTCCACACGAAGTCGAACCCTGGCCTAAACGCACAAATTTTTCACCAAATCAGCCTCTCATCCATACGAAGCCGGCGTTTCGGGGGTCTGTAAACGATCTTTTTTTTTTATTCAGCCTTCAGAGTGGGAAGATTTTGAAACGCCTTTTTCGCGTTTCCATCTTTACGCTCTAAC
>NW_015150978.1:340787-343522 GCF_000732505.1 Cyprinodon variegatus | reverse complement strand
TGAACCGCTCACCACTGTAGAGCACAATAGCCTTCAATTTTTGCAGTAAACTTATTTAGAAATCAAAGTTAGCTTTAAGCTTCAGTCATACTAATAGGATGCTGTATTTTATGTGTTAAATCAGGGATCTTCAACCTTGGTTTTTGGCTCTCTTACTATTAATAAATGCACTCCTAGCTCTATATTTGTGTGTGTGTGTTTGTTTCTGTGGCCCCCTAAAAAACCAATGGCATACACTGGCCTCCGTAGTAAATTTTGAGTAATTTAGTCTAAAATCGCCACTGAATTAAGGAGCAAATGCCTTTCCAAAATGTGTAATTAAAGCAATACAAAAAAAAATAAAACATTTGCAGGTTTTCCTTCATAGACACAACTGGTTTAGTCTCTTTCTTTACCTGGGTAAACTATAAATTAATGTAACAGATAGAATTAGCATTAGCGGACCTGGCTATTGGCTGGCAAACTCTACAGAACAAGAGCGCCAGTCTGCCACCTACTGGCCTGGAGGAGTTAAATTTGTAGCTATCACCTTAAAGGTATTGTTGAGGATTTTCACAAATTTTTCGAAGGACCTTCCTTCTCCACGCGTGGAAGAGCGCTCTGTTTAAAAGTTGCTGTTCTCATAGCTCATTCAAGCTAACTGTACCCGAACGTCTGCTCTAACTCCTAAATCCCTCGATCACTATATAGAGCAGGGTCTACATAGTGGACTGAATTAAATGACCGTTCAGACAGATGGTCACTACTTTTTGCTGCGCCATCTTTGTTATTAGTCGCCGCTGTCGGATGGAAACAGCCTATGACAACAGCTGGCCCTTCTGACAGTAAATCCCAGAATGCTTTGCGAGGATAGCTCTCAGCGCAAAGTATTCTGGGATATATCTGCCTCTTCTGAGGCCTCTCTTTTCTTCTTAAACACTTCGTAGACAGATTTTCTCTTATGACCCTCGGCCATTTTCAAAGAACTGCGGTGAGAAAGGTGAGCTTCAATGAATGTCTGAAACCGTAGCTCACCACAGATACACGCCTGAAAGTGCGCATGCGTAGAAAATGATAGCTAATGGGGGACGAACACGTAGGACGGCCTTACGTAAAGATATGACTGACAGTTAGGAGGACCACTTATTTAGATGATCCACCTGGAAATAAAATTTAAAATGGAAGTTTGTTTTTTTTTATTCTATGCATCAAAAATATTTTGGAGACAAATTAAAGCCTTATTTTTCTTTAAAACTAACTAATTTTCCTATAAGTTTATCACTTCATTCCTTAAACTGTGCTTCACCGTTAAACTGAGTCAGCACTTTTTGTTATCTCTGTTTACCTCATGGCCATGTGACGATCAGCAGGAAAAGTTATTTATTATGTGCTACACTTAGTGTAGAGGTTTTATTATTTTACAGGTGAGATGATGACCTCAGCTGTGGTGCAGACATGTGACAGTGACCTACATGGTGTAACATAACATTCAGACAGACAACTTTGAATTCTGCTGAGTTTTTACAATATGCATCCAGAGGTGAGTTAAACATTAATAAAACAGCTTAACCTTTACAACCCGCATGGAATAAACATCCAGGAAATCCCCTTATTCTTTGGAAACATCTCTGTTGAAAGCAGCTGGGGAGGTTTCAGAATGTCTGCTGGTTACAAGTGACGCTGGGAGCGACAGCCAATCAGATCCTCAGAAGCCTTTAGGCGGAAGCGGCAGGGTTGGATTTAAAGCGGGGATCGCTGCGGTGTCGGAGGTCTCGCTGTGGGGAGTTTTTCTACAGAATAGTGAAGACTGACCGCAGCTGAAGATGAAGGTCCTGCTCCCGCTCCTCCTGGCGGTCTGGCTCAGCGCTCCGTCCGGCTGCACCTCCCTGCCTCCGTCCTGCTCCGAACCTCCTGCAAAGTGGTGCTCCTCTTTAGAGTCAGCTGCTCGCTGTGGGGTGAGCTTTCTACTTCCATGCTATTAGAAAAAAAATTATAAATAAAAATAAATAAATAAATTATATATGAAATATATATATATATATATGTTATATATATGAAAAAAACGTTATATATATATATTTTTTTTTCTTTTTTCGTTGCAGTGCAGACGACTCTAGTGTATATGTGTGTGTGTATGTATGTATGTATATATATATAGTAGAGCTAAACTTTTAACTTATCCTGACGTAAACTTTGGTGTTTGGGTTAAAGGCAGTAAAGCACAAGCCGCTGTCAGTTTGCTTCCTTGTTCTCTTTTAACTTTTTCTAACAAACATCGACGGTTTGGTTTGGTTATAATTGTTAGGAGGGAAAAAGTCAATTTATCCGAGGTTTGAAGGTGAAGGGGGCAAAACAAATCTTCAAAAACAGGAAGTGAAACGGGAGAAAAATCATGCACGGTTTAGTCATCTTTACGCGCGCGCGTCTGACTAAACTGAGAACCGCAGGAAAAGACCAAAAAACTTTTATTCAATTCAGTTTATTTCTTTTTCTACAACATTCATGCTTTGCACAATGAAATGTGTGCTGAAGGTTATGATGCTTTATGAATTCCTAAAACTCTGTCTGTTAATTATTAGATTACAGTTTTTAGTGTGTCAACTAATATGTATTATAATTCACTTTATTTATATAACGCCACAACACACGTCATCTCAAGGCACTTTACAGTTCAACCAGATCATCCAGTCAGATTGATTCAGTTTTCTATCTAAGGAAAACCAGTTGATTGCATCGACTCATTGACTGGAATGCAA
>NW_015150978.1:336706-340416 GCF_000732505.1 Cyprinodon variegatus | reverse complement strand
GATGAAAAAGGGGTCCCTATGTCCTCCAGCAGTCTAAGCCTATAGCAGCATAACTATAGAGATGATATAGATAGTATTGCCTTTTCATGATTAATATCTAGAAATAAACAATCTTGATACATATTCTATTAAAGGTATTCAACCTAAAGTAAACTTTGGTGTTTGGATTAAAGACAGTAAAGCACAGCTCGCTGTCAGTTTGCTTCCATGTTCTCTTTGGCCAAACTTTTTAAAATAAACATTGACCGTTTTGTTTGGTTAAAATTATTAGGAGGGACAAATTCAATAAAAATTTATTTTTTTTTTTTTTTCAAAAATTACACACAGTTTAGTCTTCTTTTCGCACACGCGTCTAAACTGACAACCGCAGGGAAAGGCAAAGTTACTTTTCTAATTAAAAAAAGGTTTATATTTTATCTAAGCCAAGCTGACAGAGTGCATCCAGGCACTGAGCTGCAGCTTTCCCTCCTCCTGGATGAGCATTTTAGAAATGCCAGCATATTTCAGAATACTCTTCAGCTTGGATGCAACTTTTTTTTCTTTTACTAAAAAAAAAACTTTCATATTTGGTGCATGTTTGCCTTTTAGTGACAAAAACAGTTTTTGGAAACTGGCATAAGCCAACATCCAAAGGTTGGACCGATTTAATCCGACGCTGAAGGAGTATGTGGGGGAAAAATGCAAGTAAAGAAACAATCACATACAATCGTAATAAAAATAAACAGCTGGATGATTTGATTGCATTGAAATATAAAAAACTTCTGATTGGACCTCTAACTAAATAAAAACCACCTCAGCTTCAACCTTCAGCTGGGTTCGATGTTTTTCCTCGAGTTAACGTCTGGGGTGAGTGGAACGATCTTTGATGGTGACCAACACTTCTCGTTTCTCTGGTTTAACCATCGTCTGGGTTAGTTTTTTCACGGAGGCTTGGATCCTGAATTGCACTTCCCTTCTGAACAGGAAGTGGTCGAAGCAAAGCGACTGGAGCTTCCCATGAATTCTGTCCGTTTAGCGTCGCTCTGAATTCCAGCTCATTTTGCTTCAGTTGAGAAGCAGCAGAGGTCTGCAGACTCTACAAGCAACAGATGTTTTACTGCAGTTAATTAAAAGGAAAAAAGGAGATTTGATTCTATCAATATTCACCACATGTGGCTGATACTTTTGGAAATGTCTGTAAAGGGGGGAAAAAAACACTTCTCTCACTTAAAAAAAAAAAAAAAAAACTACGTTTCTGTTACAGTTAAATACTTTTTTTGTGTGAATTAAAACAAGAAAACTGAATTCAGTCCAGCTAATAAAACTAATTTTTAGACTATTTTTACTACAAAAAAAATATTTGCCCCAGAATATTTGTTATTTTTTATGACGTGGTATTTGGGCCAGACTAAAGAGAATTTAGTTTTTTGGAAACCTGAAATATTACGAGAATAACCTACTAGAATTATGAGAATAAAGTCAATATATTGCAAGATTAAAGAAATAATATCATGAAGTTGTAATCTTGCGACTTTTTGAATTCTCATTATTTCTTTATTCTATCGGATCTCTTTGTAATTACCACCATGCTATTTCAAGTATTAGGTTTTAAAATTAAATGAGAATAAGAGAATTAAATATATTCTAAATGGACTACTGATACTTTTGGAAAAGCACGTAAAAGAAGAAAACAAAAAACACTTTTTCCCCATTTAAAAAGCATCCTCTGTGATGTTATAATGTGTGTCAGCTGTGGAAGGATGGAATTCCCTTAAGAGGATTTCTACAAGATGCAAGTTATTGAGTTAATCTAATGGTGATTACTCTTATCAAATTAAATTTTTTTCTAAAAGGCAGCCATTTTCTTAAAGACCTGAGTTATTTTCTTGCATCAGAAGGATCTATGAAAAACACAAATGCGAAATATGTTTTACAGTACGATCAGTGCCGATTTCTCTTTGAACACAAAGAAGGCTAAACCTCNTTTTCTTGCATCAGAAGGATCTATGAAAAACACAAAAGGCTAAATATGTTTTACAGTACGATCAGTGCCGATTTCTCTTTGAACACAAAGAAGGCTAAACCTCACCTGTACATTTCATGAAATAATTGCTCAATAAGCGTTGTTCAACTTTACAAATGGCCATTAAAATGCACCTGATTTCATGTGTATGTTGCACATTTAGCAGCTTTTGAGGCCGTTCTAGCACACGATCTCTCCTCCGCTCCGTAGCAGCAGGATGCCGTCTGTAGGAATCTCCATTGAAGCAACCAGTGGGAAAGTAGGGCTCTGATTGGATAACAAGCAACCAGCTGTCATTTCCAGTGAGGTGAAACCTCTCGTATGCTGAGTTCCAATTTAGCGGCTGTGTCCTCCGAAGGATAGATTCGAAGGACGATTATGTCAAAGCCTTTGACGTTATGCGGCCTACAAATACGTCCTTTTTGCCCGATTTGAAGGACTGGTTCGATGTATCCAATCTTCCCTTGGTTATCCTGGAATTCATTGCGAGACCAAATAAGCCGGCTGCTCCGTGATCAAAGGAAAGGTTACTTGGCGCCAAACAGTGGTGAAAATTGGAAGTTCAGTTTAATATAATACAAATATGTGAATAGTTCCGTCTGAAATTAATGAAAATAGTTGTTTTAACTGTTATTGAGTCAGATATATAGCAGGTAATGTTTGGTTTAACTAATGGTATTTATCTGTTACTGTGTAACAGTAACAGATAAATATAAATCTGATAGGAGTTACATTTTTTTTATTGCTGTTTTGCACAATTTTCTTAACAAGTATTTTTTTGTTGTTGAATATAAGCGATTCTGCAGATATATATTTTTTATACATACATTGTTTAGATTTACTTTCTTTCTACCCCTTTTATATCATTACATTTGCTTTTATTTGTTCATGCTCCCGGTGGTTGTCACCTTTATTCTACTCCGTGTTGTCATGAGTGTAGTCTTTGTCCACTTTACTCTAAAAAAAATAATAAAATATGGTTTTGAAAAGTTCGGTATTCATTCTTTTCCTGCTTTGTGTGTCAACTCTCACGGTTGCTAAGCAACAGAGCGTGCGCTGAAAGCCGTGGAAGCCTTGACCCGTTTGAATCTATTGCCAAACTCTTCCTGGATTTTCACGGACTTCGAAGCATCCAGTCCAGGTAGACCGCGTCCTTGGAGGATGCAGCCTTGAAATCAAACACACCTATAGGGTCTATGGAGCGGAGGCAGACGGGGGGCGGGTCATGAAGCTAGATGCTTAATGCTAATTGGCTAAATACGCTAAAAGATTTAGCTGACAGACGGAGAGGTTTTCCTCAGGAGAATGGGGCGTAACTGACCCTGAACTCATCGTCAGGAGCAGCAGATCCAGGTGGTTCAGACATTGTAGCTATGTTTCTTATTTCGCCTTGCCCCTCTTGATGCAGGTTTTGAAGCAGTGCCTTGAGGCTGACTTCAGGAAGACCCACCAGACAGCCGATCCAGTCCAGGTGGCGCTTTACTATGAGAGCCTCTGTCCCGGCTGCAGGAATTTCCTCGCTGGAATGCTCTTCCCCACCTTTGTGATGCTAAGCGACATCATGTCTGTTACCTTGGTGCCCTACGGAAATGCACAAGTAAGTAATTTATAAAAAAAATAAATAAAAAAAACTACAACAAAAATGGAAGTCTTTTGAATTTCATTGTATGACCTCTGCAGGAGAAGCCTGATGGTGACAAGTACACCT
>NW_015150978.1:333965-334763 GCF_000732505.1 Cyprinodon variegatus | reverse complement strand
GGAGAGTCTCCAGACTGATTAGCGAGTGAAACCTTGAAAGCTCGCGAGATCAGGATGGTCTCACGAGGCTACCTGAACCCATCCATTGGTGAACTGCACATGAGACTCCAAGGACTTGTAGCTTCGGAACTGCTTGAAGTATAGGCGCTCACTCATCGGTGCTCCACTCATTGTTTGGAACTTCAAATGGATCCAAATTATTAATAATGCTGATTTTTGTCAACATACCGGTCCCTGGCTTCTCTATTTAATGAGTCCTGGTAAATTCCAAATCCTTTTCGGGATTTTAACATCTTTTTTCTCTCTACTTCTACGTCTCTTCGTTCAACAACAACGTTGTATCAGACCTGTTTACGTTCGCGTAGCCCTCAACATGGCCGCCACGTCCCACAATGCAACGCGGATCCCGAGCCCTATTACCTTAAATAACTTATTTTTCAAATATAAATGAGAAACTCACCCACATCCAGTGGATAGCCTACAGCTTTGTTTTATACTTGGACACAGAGGGGAGAAAGAAGAGTGTCTTTGTGCTGTGACGGAGATCAATAAACAAGATATACTTAAGGTAAAATAAACAATTTATGATGCCATGTCAAGGATTTTCATCCTTAGATTGATCACTAACGCCGCTCTGCTGCTCCACTTCGATCCCAGCAGAATGGAGACAGCACTAACCCGCCTACGTGATGTTTTCCCACGTTTTTCAGTCAGTTTAGGATGTTTTGTGACCAACTGCAGTGATTAACCATCCTTAGCTTCCCAACTGGCAATATTTGCGGGTTCTCATGAGATTTC
>NW_015150978.1:329133-330955 GCF_000732505.1 Cyprinodon variegatus | reverse complement strand
AACTTTTTTATGGAATGTGAGAGCGATGGTTTAAGCTGGTTTGTTTCTCTAACTTCCATAGAGTTGTATAATGAACATGACTCAGATGGCTTTCCCCATCATCTTCTGCATGGAATCCTCCGCCGACGTCATCGGCTCAGCTGAAAGCGTAAGCAACCGTTTTATTTCAGTCTGTGTTGACTGGCTCTGAAGGCTCTGAGTTCATTTTCATCAGTGGATCTTATTTTTTAAGCCTTTTCTTGTTTCTAGTGTCTGAAAGTCTACGCCCCTGATCTGAGCATTGACAAGGTAATGAGCTGTGCTAAAGGAGACATGGGGATGCAGCTGATGCATCAGAACGCCATGATGACCAAAGCACTGAAGCCTCCCCATGAATATGTGCCCTGGGTGACCATTAATGGGGTAAGCCTGAAGAGTTTGCTGTTTTACAGCGAAATATAAAAAGTCCACCTACCTTCATAACTTAAGGCACTTTGATATAACTGAGAAAACGCATTAATCTATGCCCACTTAGCTTAAAGAGTCCCAGTTACCTACAGTACTGTGACTTTAAGGATTTCTACACCTCTGGTTCAATCTGGGAGGTTAGAATTATGGCTTCCTGTTTGCCTAATATATCTATATATTTTTATGTTTTAAACTTTGTTTTTGTAAACCTAACAATAAACAAAACATAAACAAAGGGGGAGAAAAAAGATGGCATATGACCATAAGTTTGGTTTTCTAGGAGGTTTAAGTTGCTTAACATTTGGAAAAAGTTCCAGATATTTGGCTTCGTCAACTTTATAGATCATAGGGGTGTAAATCACACCCATCATGGCGATTCGATTCAGTATCAATTTCCTGACCCAACGATTCGATTATTTTCGATACTCAAGAATACACCACGATACGATTAGATTCAATTAATTGTTTGTTTTTTTTTGTTTTTTTTTCTTTACCTTACAGGCTAGACAATGTTTCAAATTTGAAATAAATCAATGAAAGCTGTAATATCGTTATGCAATTTATTTTAGAAACAACAGAAAATTACAGAAGTAGCACAGCTGTACTCTACCCAGGCCTATGAAAAACTCATTCACTGAAGAATAATAGGAGGGCAAAATAGGTTTAGCGCCACCACAGCACGGGAGTCAAAATTACGTCCAGGAACAAATGTATAAAAATAGACCGGAGGGGGAAAAAAACATGAGTTGATACTCTTGCGGACGTGTCGATACATCGGATTGTCGGCTGTTGGATCGATGCGTCGATACAAAATGATTATTATTTACACCCGTAATAGTTCATATATCATAGTAAGTGGTGCACGTGTGCTAATACCAATGGTAGTCCTAAAAAAAGGCATTAGCCAAAGGTTTGCTAATGCTATAATTGGCATTAGCAAAATGGTTTCCTAATGCTAAAAAAAGGCATTAGCAACAAGGTTGGCTAATGCTTAAAAAAAAAAAAGGCATTAGCAAAGTGGTGGGCTAATGCTAATACTAAAAAAGGCATTAGCCAAAGGTTTGCTAATGCTATAACTGGTATTAGCAAAATGGTTTCCTAATGCTAAAAAAAGGCATTAGCAACAAGGTTGGCTAATGCTTTAAAAAAAAAAAAAAAGGCATTAGCAAAGTGGTGGGCTAATGCTAATACTAAAAAAGGCATTAGCCAAAGGTTTGCTAATGCTATAACTGGTATTAGCAAAATGGTTTCCTAATGTTAAAAAAGGCATTAGCAAAGTGGTGGGCTAATGCTAATACTAAAAAAGGCATTAGCCAAAGGTTTGCTAATGCTATAACTGGTATTAGCAAAATGGTTTCCTAATGTTAAAAAAGGC
>NW_015150978.1:327698-328676 GCF_000732505.1 Cyprinodon variegatus | reverse complement strand
GTTTCCTTCCATTTAGTGTTCAGCATTCAGACTGTTAGGATAATTATCAAACAGTTGAATTTTTGAGCTAACCAGACCAGAGCGCCTTCCTCCACTTTTTTTTTTTTTTTTTTTTGTATCTTTCTGGTTTTGAACCTCTTGGCTGCTTCTTAGATTCCTGCTCTCCTTACCCAGCCTGTAAGTTTAGGCCTACTACTCTCCTATACTGAGATTAAATAGATTTTTAACACAAAATGTGGTTTAAGATGGTGGTGTTTTTATTTTTCATATATTTGTTTTCACAGGAGCATACAGATGATCTGCAGGACAAGGCCATGTCTTCTCTGTTCACTTTGGTCTGCTCCATGTATAAGGTAAAACCGATGTTTCAGATCACACCGTTTTATCTTCTAATTTCTGAAACTGATTAAAACGTTTTTTTTTCTTTATTTTTTCTTTCCTTAGGGCACCAAACCTCCTGCCTGCGGAGGAACCCAGAAAATACACTACAAAAGTTACTGCACCAACGAATAAAGAAGCAGCCTCTAAACTAAAGAACACTTTTTCTTAGTATCTAAAAAAGAAAAAAAAAAAGTTTGACTATTTTTTTTTTATTTGCAGAAATAAAGTTTTTCATTCCGAAGTATCTGTTCTGGCTTTGTTCATATTTTAAAATCGAAAGGTTACAACATCTTTTCACTTGAAAATAAGAAACAATCCCTTAGCATTCCTTCTCTATCCAGTAGATGGCGCCATATCCCAAAAGTCAACTTACCAAAAGAGAAACATTTACCAAGTTACATTCTGATTGGTGCTAATGTGAGGGGTGCATGATGTTTTTCATTATGACTGGGATGTGATGCATAAAGTATATGGAGTCCCAAAATGTAAAATAAATATACCTTAATATATATAAATATGACATTATAGATCTTGCAGTTATTTGTGTTCATTTAAATATTACAGTCAAAATACAATCAATAAGAATACACAACTAAA
>NW_015150978.1:320382-326050 GCF_000732505.1 Cyprinodon variegatus | reverse complement strand
CTGATTTTTTTCCCCTGCTACACCCGGCTACGCTGCTTCGCTTCTTCTTCTTCTTGTTTACTACTGGTGGTTGGCTTCGGTCGCAGTACCGCCACCTTCTGCTCTGGAGTGTAAACGCTTCGCCTATGAGAAAAAGGAGCAGCGCATGAACCGAACCGAGACAGTCACCGAACGGTTCAGACGGTTTTCAAAAACCGTTCCATCCCTATTTTTGACTGTATTTGAGTTCTTTTGTATTTCTTATTTGCCCTCTGCTGACCTCTTGTGTCATTCTCCTTTCCCCTAGCTCCCTTCTAGCCTACTCTGTCCACACCTGCTCCCAATCTGCTAATTAGACTGGTCTTTGTTTCTGTCTCCCATTATTGCACCTCCTGCTCAGTCACTGTTTGCTGGTTTGTCATGATTTCTTCCCCTTCCTGTGAGTTTTTTGGTTTTCTGTGGATTTTTTTGGCTTCTCTTGCCCTTTTTGTATTTAAATCAGCTAAAAACCACCTTCAGCTTCAGTCTTTGCATTTAGGTCCTCTTCAAACCTCCACCCAACCTGACGGTTGGTGGTTAAAATGTTACTGCTCCTTTGTAAGTAGTTTAGTCTCTATTCTTTTTATGAGTTTCTTCTACGTCCACCGTAGTCTTCAACCTCATTTATTTATCTTCTACGTGAGCGTAGACCCCAGAGATGAGAAGAATGGAATAGAGAGCTAGAAATGACGTTCTGCTCTGTTTAGTATTTGCTTTTTACACTCTAACTCCATGAGGGCATGCATCAGTAGGAGGCAGGGTCATTAAAGTTCACAGCAGTTTATGAAATGTTTAACACGTACACACGGCAGTAGAGACCCAAGCTCAGACTTGGTAGAAAGAAAAAACACCAAACTAAAGCAGGATTTATAACTGTTGCCTTGCTTTAAAGAACCAGAAGGGCCAGTTGCATGAAACCAAGATTTCACCATCAGATAGACACGTATGAAAAATAATCCTCTCATGCAGGCTGCAGCTGAGACATCTAGACTTACTGTTTTTCTGACAGAATAATTAGTTATAGTCCATGTCTGCATGTTGTTCTGCCTGATGAAGCAACGGTGTGGAAGCCCTGAGCCAAAACAGGCCCCCTGAGCGTTAGGTGTTTATCAGTGGCCGAGCTGACAGCTGAGGGGGCGGGGGAAAGCGTGACGTGTTGAGTGACAGCCAGAAGACGGATTGGTGCCACAGACGCTCTCATATCTGATCTTAAATGGGGTTCCTGTATCCTCCTCTTTGGTATTTCCTTCCAAGCTGTCCTGTTCCCATGACAGAGCGGCTGAAAGAATGAGAAGAAATAACTCCAGACTTTTCAACTTCACAGAGGTAGGAAAACATTTAAAGGACTCAAAGAAAATTTGTTTTCTGTTTGTTTTTTTTGCTTCTTGCCTCAAGAAACCATTAATCTTAACTAAATTAGGGTTATATCTTTTTTTCAGCTTTCTCCACACTGGAAAAACAATCTAGAAATAAGTAAAATTTTCTTAAATTAAGTGTATTTACCCTTAATTTGAGTAGGTATATGAGATAGTTTGCCAATGGCATGAGTATTTCCCTCTTAAAATAAGATAATTAGATGATATGCAGTTGAAATAAGACAATGTAATTGTTTTTTCTTATTTTAACCGTTAATTTTCTCATTCCATGGGGTAAAGTGTCACACTTTCCTCCTCAATTCAAGAAAAAATACACTTATTTTAAGAAAAACTGAAAAAAAAAGGACTTGTTTGATTTGCATTATTTGCAGTGCAGTGAGAAACAAACCATATTTCTATAGTAATGGAGAATTAGACGATTTTGGTATAAATGATTAATAACTAAAAGTCATTGTTTTATTTTTTGCCCGTTGTTGGAAAAAAGAAGCCCAGCTCCTCATCATCGTCAGCTCGGTCAGAGCAACAGAGTAAAGCAGGCCGTGTTGACAGTTGTTTATGGAAAGGTGAAACATCCAGGCAGATGAATAGATAGGGTCACGGGATGCAGCACAAAAAGCACAGGTTATTATCTGCGTGGAGAAAAGATGCCCCCTGAAAGCTACGTCCTCGAACCGTGGCTGTGTGTGAGGCGCTGTGCAGCGCCTGGGGTCAGAGCGTGTGGGTCTCAGGACCTGCAATCAGATAAAGCTTCCAAAAATAACGCTGGTCTGGAGCTTCTGAGAGGCTGGCCACAAAAGCGGCTCTGTTTTCCGTCCACCTTTACAACTATTGTAATGTATGATTCTGCTCACACTGCAAAGACCATCTAGGAATAAGGCAACATTTCTTAAATTAAGTGTATTTATCCTTCATTTGAGTGGGTAAATGAGATAATTTGCCAATGGAATGAGTATTTTTACACTTAAAATAAGATTATTTGATAATCTGCACTTAAAATAAAACAATTCAATTGTTTTTCTCTTATTTTAAATGTACATGTTTTCGTTCCATTGGCAAAGTGTCTCACTTTCCTCCTCAATTCAAGAAAAAATGCACTTATTTTAAGAAAAAATGACTTCTCTAGATTTCAATTTTTTTATTTTTTTTCAGTGCAGAGATACTTTATTCGTCCCAAAGGGAAATTAAATGAATCACGCATCAAACTTTAATGTCCTGTAGTGGTCTGTCTCACAGTGGCTCTGACGTCTCTGACTGAAGACACTTTTGTCTTCTTTGTCATGTTAGCTTTTAAAAAAACATTTCTTCATTTACTGGAAAAATGATCTAGAAATAAGTAAAAAATTCTTAAATTATGTGTATTTATCCTTAATTTGAGTAGGTAAATGAGATAAATTGCCAATGGAATGAGTGTTTTTACTCTTAAAACAAGATAATTTGATCATATGCACTTAAAAATAAAACAATTCAATTGTTTTTGTCTCATTTTAAATGTAAATTTTTTTTTCGTTCCATTGGCAAAGTGTCTCACTTTCCTCCTCAATTCAAGAAAAAATTCACTTATTTGAAGAAAAAATGACTTATCTAGATTTCGATTTTTAAATTTTTTTTCAGTGCAGGGATACTTTATTCGTCCCAAAGGGAAATTAAATGGATCTCATATGAAAGTTTAATGTCCTGTAGTGGTCTGTCTCACAGTGGCTCTGACGTCTCTGACTGAAGACACTTTTGTCTTCTTTGTAAAGTTAACTTTAACTTTACTTTTTTTCTTATTTTAAAAGCAAACACTGCAAAAATAATCTAGAAATAAGTAAACATTTCTTAGATTAAGTGTATTTATCCTTAATTTGAGTCGGTAAATGAGATAGTTTGTCAGTGGAATGAGTATTTTTACTCTTAAAATAAGATAATTAGATAATATGCACTTGAAATAAGACAATGCAATTGTGTTTTCTTATTTTAAGTGTAAATTGTCTTGTTCCATTGGCAAAATGTCTCTTTTACCAACTAAATTCAAGAACAAATGCACTTATTTTAAGAAAAAATGACTTATCTAGATTTAGATTTTTTCCAGTGGATTATTTTAAGAAAAAAAAAAGACTTATTGAAGTTTTGAGTTTTTCCCTTGTTTTTCTATAGTCCTAAAAAAATCATCTAGAACTTTTGTGCTGAATGTTGTTTCCTGAAAAATGTTCAGAATGAGAAACATTTATTTTTTCCTCTTCCTAATCGTTTTCTATTGAGCATCTGGTTTCAGTTTAGGATTATGTGATCAGCCTTATTTTTCAGATCAAAGCCAGTGCTTATAGCTTCGACCCAGTGAATTCCCACTTCTCCCCTTTCACACGCCTGTCCTCCCATCCAGAGACACTGGGACTCCTCGGAGCCGGCCTCGTGCGTCGAGCTCCTCCAGGACCCTGACGTCAGATATGCTGTGAAGAGGGTCTTCTCAGGCAATGTGCAGCTGCCAAGGCTTTCTTGCAGACCCTCTGCGCAGGAGAGGCCCCAGGATGGGCCCCCTGCGGAGCCCCCGGCCCCTCCGACACGCAGCATAAGACACTCTAGGAGCCTGGGGACCCTGTCGAGTTGGTGAGTTGGTCATTCCCATGTTTTCAACATTCTGATGATTCTTTTGAGCTTTGCTGCAAAAACTGGAACATAAGTGAATCGTTTTCTCCTTGAAATGAGTGAATTTTCCCGTGAATGAGCGGGTAAATAAATCACCAAGAGAATAAGATAATTTAAAACAAGAAAAAAACTCTTTTATCTTAAGTTATTCAAGTTAAGAGCAAATAGGCATATTTTAAGAAACATTTTATTTGTATTTAGATCAGTGTTTGCAGTGTTCTTATATAAACAACCTCATTTAAAACCATCAACCCTGAGGCGATCAGAGTTCAGAGGATTTTTTTCCTTCCCGACACGATACATGGCTTAAAGTGTTTTAAACTCCTTTTAAAATCTATGTTTTTATTGGGATTTTATGTTTTGATAAAGAACGATGAACGTTTGATTGGAGGATGCTGCACCAGCTGATCTAAAAATCACTAAAGCCCGGCATACACTGTAGGTTTGTGCTGAGTTTCAGAAAAGTTTCTTGGAGCAGGCAAATAAGATGATCCGCCATCACAATGAGGGTTTTTTGCATTTAAAAATAAAATATTAGATTAATTAAACACTTGAAATAAGATAATGGTGAGTTTATTTTAAACATGAATCGTCTCATTCCTTTCACAAATTCTCACCTGCTCAAATAATGGGATAAACTGACTGACCTAGATTTCAGCTTTTGCAGTGTTAAGGTTTGTTAAAGAACATTAGAGAACAAACAGCATCATGTTGACCAAAGATCCACAGCAGAGAGGTTAGGAAGAACTCTGAGACGTTTAAAACAACATCCTGCTCTGAACAAACCGACCAAGACCAAGATGCAGGGAGAGCAGGATGCTGGTCAGAGATGATGTGAGGATGGATGCAATAAAAACCTCTTGACTGGAAAAAACCCAAATCTAGATAAGTCATTTTTTTCTTAAAATAATCTTAAAATGTTCTTGGATTGAGTAGGAAAAAGTGACATTTTGCCAATGGAACAAGACGATTTACTCTTAAAAAAGGAAAACACAATTGCATTGTCTTATTTCTTATCTAATTATCTTATTTTAAGAGTAAAAATACTGATTCCATTGGCAAACTATCTCATTTACCTACTCAAATTAAGGGAAAATTAACTTAATTTAAGAAAATTTTACTTATTTCTAGATCGTTTTTCCAGTGTTCAGACAGAGAAAAGTCATCAGGTTGGACAGAGGCTCTCATTCTAATGGTGTCTCTCTGCTGCGCTGTTCTGTTTTAGAAAATCTCAGAGGTTTAGGGGAGCAGAGAAACTGTCTGGAAAACAAAGAGAAATTTCACAGTTTTCTACATTTTTGTCTACATACTTGTTCAGTGTCCTACCAACAGTGGTGTCAAAAGTACAGAAATTTGTTACTAAAGTAGAAGTAAAGATACTGCATTTTAAAAATATTCAGCTCAATTTTTCGACTCTCTAAGAATTCTTTTAGATATTGCCAAGGATGAGGGAGGTCTTGTTGGTCTCCGTCTCCCGATACGCTCTCGCCTGTGTCCGACCTTTCAGACATTTTAACATCTTTTTCTGAATCCCACATTGTAGCATGGCATAGACAATTCACGTTAGCAGTTTGAAGAACACCTGCTTTCTTCTGATGATTTCCTTTAGCTAACCAATGAGTGTTTGCATTAGATGACTCATCCAATTA
>NW_015150978.1:315203-319167 GCF_000732505.1 Cyprinodon variegatus | reverse complement strand
CATGACAACAGATTCTGATAGAAATTGTAATCTCAGATTAGAGAAATTGCTTAGGGTTACAGAATGGCAGCTGCTCACCTCTCAGGCAGTGGCCCAGATTAACAGTTAAAAAGGCATTTTATACATCTCCAGTCTGCCATATCACCATATTTTACATCATACATGTTAGCAGATGATTAGACATCCATGGCTCCAGCCTTATCAATCTGGACACCGCTCTCATTCCATTTTAAATCTTTGCCACGTACAAAATGAAGATTAAAACTGTATCCAGACAGAGGAACTGTCCTAATTAGATTAAAATGTCAGTTCTGACGCGCAACAGGCAGCCCATACCAGGGTGTGATTGACTCACACATCTTCAATGATAATTATCCTGACATCTCGTTCCTGCTCTCCTCCTCATAGTGAAATTAGGTAAGTAGAAAAGCATGTAGATAACTAGTAAAATGCAATAAAGACGTCTTGTTCAGAAGGAATTCCACTGATATGTTGAGTGTATTGTTGCTTCTGGAAGCATTTATGGGGCGATCACATAACTACATGATCTACTGAAGTGTTTTCCTTTCTCAGTCTAATGTTGTTTGGTCTGCTACTGTTCTGTTTGTTTTCTCACCTGGTTTTTCCTGAACTTGCACTCTGCACACACCTCGCTCCTCTCCTTGCGTCCCGACAAGCAATCATAAACACGATTATATTTAACAAGATGAATGTATACAGATGTGCTTGGAGGTTCAGACAGACTCGCATTATGAAAAGGCTAAATTCCCAACAGTAATTCAAAAACTGGAAAAATGAGAAAAAAGGATGATTTAGTAAAAAGTTTTAAGCTATTGATTTTGAATTGGGCAAAAATAATAAAATGAAAAAAATAAACAAAAATAAAACCGCCCCAGAAACATTAAAGCACCTTCTTATGAACATTTCACCAACAACCATCAACAGGAGCAGAAATCTGAACATTTCAGAAAACACCAGACTGCAACATTTTATTCTAGGTTTCCTATTACGCTTATTTACTTGTTTGTTTTTTTGGAACATTTACGGAGCCCCAGAAATGACATTGGAGAAAAAAGAGATACAGCCTGCGCACAAAATATGAATTCATTACCACAAATTATTAATTTGTTCCCATAAAATCTAATTTTTTCCCCACTAATTACTAGTTTGTTACCCCAAAATATAAATGTTTTCCCATAAATAACTTTACTGTCTCTCACTTTACTTGGATTTATTTATCAATTTACTTGGATTTAGTTTTTACATATGCATATATATATATATACATAACTGTAACTGGAGCATGTAACAAAAGTAATTTCCCTCTGGGATTATTAAAGTATTTCTGATTCTGATAAAATACCATTTTGTTCCCAAGAAATCCTAATTTGTGGCCACAAATTAAATATAACATGTTCAATTCAGTTCAGTTTATTTCTATAGCGCCAATTCGCATCATGTCATCTCAAGGCATTTTACAATTCAACGAGATCATCCAGTCAAATTGATTCAAAATTTTCTAAGGAAAACCAGTTGATTGCATCGACTCATTGACTCGAATGCAATCCCTCTCACTATTTAGTGCACATGTGCACAAAATACTAAAACATAATCTTCCAACACACAGCAAAGCACCTCAAAGGATGGACAGAGATAGCAACAAATCAATATATTGTGGGAACAAATTAGTTTTCCATGTGTACGCTGTATCTCTTTTTTTCTCCCATCTCAGTTCTGGGGCTCTGTAAATATTAATGTTATAAAATATAAATTTTATTTATTATTACTTTTGTCAACTTATTTTACTTGCAGCTGATTTTTATTCCCATCGTTAAGGTGAGAGTAAACCTATAAAATAATAAAATACTAATTAATGAAGTCATCCCTCTGCTGCTCGAGGCAAATAACCACACAACGTGTTTCAGATTTACCGTATTAAGAAATATATACATTGATATCGGCTACTCTCACTGCAAACTTGCCTTTTTTTTTTATTTATTTATTTATTTTACAAGAAACAATCTGATTTCCATGATGAGGCTCTCTGAACATTGGCATCTAGTTAGCTTCTCATTATTAGCACCTTGGCTTCTATAAAAATGCATATGACAGCAGATAGCATCTGTCATTCCTGTTTAAACAGAACAGTGGTCCTATAAAGAGTAATCTCAGTTAAGAGCAGCAAACACGAGGCCTGGTAATTATACTACGGTGTTGGTATTGGGAATAGATAAGCACTTTGTAACATATTCTGGTTAAAGCCGGACAATCCCGCGTCAACCACTCGTTAGGCAGCCTCAGACTGACTCCCCACCCGACTCGGGGAAGGTAGGATGATTAAGCAATTTCCCTCTGGGATTATTAAAGTATTTCTGATTCTGATAATGGATAGAATAGAATAGAAAATCCCTTTTATTGTCCCACAATGGGGAAATGTTGCTTTAACAGCAGCAGAGCAACAGGCAATATAAAAGGATCACACGGGTATAGGCATAAGAAAATGTGTGTGTGTGTGTGTGTATATATATAAAAGTACTATATTTAATATAAACTAAGTGATCAAATGGATCAAACCATGATGACGGCGGGGGTGGTTAAAATATTACCTTTTCAACCTAGTAGTGTATAGTTTTATAGTATTTGTTTCTTTTCTTTGTTTAAAAGGCGTATACATTTTAGAGGTGCTTTTATTTTATTTAGGGGAATTTCCCCACCCCCAAAAATTGGGCTAAAAAAAGCTTCGCTGGAAAAACGATCTAGAAATAAGCAAAAATTTCTTAAATTGAGTGTGTTTACCCTTAATTTGAGTAGGTAAATTAGATAATTTGCCAATGGAATGAGTATTTTTACTCTTAAAATAAGATCATTAGATAATATGCACTTGAAATAAGACAATGCAATTGTTTTTTCTTATTGTAAATGTTAATTGTCTTGTTCCATTGACAAAGTGTCTCTTTTACCTCTTCAAACCAAGAATAAATGCACTTATTTTAAGAAAGAATGACTTATCTAGATTTTGATTTTTTTCCAGTGTTCTGCAGTCGAGGATTCAGGCCAGATGTAGAAAAGTTCAGGAGTCTGAAAACTTTGTTGAATCCTCCCTCAATGTTCTCCTCATTGATTGTTAAACCTTCCACATAAGATGGCTTTGGCCCAAGCAACACTTTGCATTCAGCAAACATTATAAACAACATTTATCTGTGTTTTTAAGGCCTTTTTTGATCGGAAATTTTTCTGCACAAAAAGTTTAGCTTGAGGCCTTCCTCACCACCCAAAACAATCATCACAGGCAAAAAATAGCCCCAAGAAAACTCTGGTTGTTGACAAAACAGGAGTGAAACTGCTGCTTGGCCCCTTCTCCTTGTGTGTGTGTGTGTGTTTGGGCACGTGTGCGCAGCATCAGGCTCAATGTGGGAATGAAGCCGGGCCTGTTTGATTGTGCAGCAGGTGATCAGATAGGATTGTGCTCTGTTTTTATCACCGCATGCTTCCAGGGCGACTCGCTCTTCACCGGAGGACAAATGATGACCAGATCAGATTTATTTCAGGTGATCTTGACAAAAATGTGACCCTGCTTAAACTCAGCAACCTTCTCTATATTCTGCACAGACGTTTCCTTCCAGTTTATCCTGAACAGGCTGCCAGTTGATCACAGCTTATTCCTAATATTAGGAAACAGGGGCAGATTTACCATTAGCCAATGCTAGAAGTTGCCTTGGGCCCCAAGTTCCTGGGGGGCCTATAAAACTCTGTTTACATGTATGGTTAATACAACTATCCCTTATTTATGCACATTAATTATGTTTTTCATAAAAATTCCTTTGCTAAAATGCCATCAGAACACATCATAATATTAACCATTTAAAAACAAACGGTGCGGAGAGCAGTGTTTGCCAACTTAGCGCTTTTGTCGCTATATTTAGCGACTTTTCAGACCCCTCTAGCACTTTGATTTCAAAAAAGC
>NW_015150978.1:311041-313353 GCF_000732505.1 Cyprinodon variegatus | reverse complement strand
GTGTTGTTCAGCATGGGGGTGAGTAGAAAATGAAGGCTAATCATGTTTTGGGTGTACTATTCCTTTAATTTGATATATGTAAGACAGCCAATATATAAACGCACTGACATAAGAACAAAGATGTTTCCACACTTATCCTCACTTAGCATGTAGCTGTTTAAAACTAGATTTCCCTTCCCTTGACTACATTCATATCTGTTCTGTACTCCATGTCTGTATTATAATTAAAATTAAAGGGCTGATTGGACAGATGTGATATAATTGATGGAGAAAATGGCTTCAGATGTTACACCGACATTCTGCTAAGTAAAAAAAAACAGTGCAAAAGAGCTGAAATGAACTCCATGTCGCTTTAGTGTTTTTTGCTTTGTTTTCCCTCTGTTAGTAAATAAAGTCCAATCAGTTGGGCTCTATTAAATAGCTTTCTGAAAGTTCTGCCAGCAGATGGTGCCAAATCTATTTATATCTGATAATTGCACCCCATGCTAAACTTCTATTTAGGCTTAAAAATAATGCTCTAATCACAAAAGGATGGAACATTTTAATATTTTTTTTTTTTTTGTATAGAATTACAATTTAACCATTCCCCCTTAAGGCTGATTTATACTTGGAAATCGGGTCGTCTGCGTTGGTGTCGCAGAGACGTCCCCGTCCCTTCCATAGACACTTTTTACCGGCTTGTTTTGTTTGTATGACCGCCATTGTGGAAAGCTACTCGAGAAGTTGGACCAGAGCGAGGTGCGCGAGAACGCTGGGACCCTTTTTCCACCAGGATTCCCGCTCTTTTTCACCCTCTTGTCCCTCCGTTGTCGCACAAACTTGCCCCCATTTCCTCACCGCCTCGGCCGTATCTAGACCCACAGCTAGTTCCTGATTGTCCCTGTTGCGTTGTGGCGTTGAATAACATGCAGACCATGCTTCAAAATTTAGCATAATTCAAAAATGTCTGCGGGAGGATAACCAGCCCTTTAATGTTGGAATTAAAATTGATCAGCTGCAGCTTTTTGATTATGAATGGACTGTAAAATATCTCTATTTTTTATTAGAATTTGTCTTAATTTATTCAATCAAGAGTTTTTTCGTCTCAGTCAGATTATATAGAATCAGAATAGAAGCAATGAAGGTTAGAGTCTCTTTCTCCATGTTTTTAACAAACCGACGTTCCTGTTTTGCCATCTTTTTTTGTGCCTTTGTTTCATCTGTTTAGTTGGAGTTTAGTTTTACTTACAGGCAGAGTTTTGCTCTGACGCCTGCAGGCATGCAGGTCCTCTGCTTTAGGTCTAACTATAGAGTTGTTTGTGAACTACAGATTCTTCCGCTGTGGCCAGGCAAGGAGACGAAGGCCTTTGGCTCTGTTGTGTTTAAGCTGGCGGAGGAATTTTGATGGGGTGCCAATGAAACTGTTTATGAAGAGGCTTTGAAACACATCAGATATTTCATCCAGGATCTGCCACACATGGTAAATGAACACCTAGGAACATAAACCCTTTAACTTTACTCTGTTTTCTTAATTCCCTAATCTAATTCCAGACCTGGCCAGTTTCCATTGTGAATATCATTTTTTTTTTTTTTTTTTACTGCAAATCTGTTTTAAACAACCCTTTTTTCTTTACTGTATGTTGATCTATCAAACATGGACTCTGACTAAAGGTTCTAAAGGATTTTTGAAGATTTTTTAATTTTTTTTTTACTCAATTTCTTTCCCTGATCGTCTCTCTAAGAGCTTCATGTGTAGTGGATGTTTAAGAATTAAGTCTTTGACTGATAACACTCTCTTTGCCATAATTAGGCCAATAGATTAGCTTCTGTCAAACTGTCTTATCGGATGGCCTGTTGTATTCCTCATTGACCCGACTAAAGAGATGGTGTTGCTGTTACAGGCTTCTCTAATATAACATTTTAACCTGTTAACTGGCCGCACCAAAATCACCAAAAGGCATTTTGAGGTGCCTGAAAAGGCTTTAAGGAAAATTCCGGTTTTTAACACTTTTAGCCCATTTTCTGTAGTGTCCAGGATGAAATCGAATGATCGACACCAAAATTTTGACAATTGGTCCTGTCTCTGCTTTTTGGCTCATGCAGAATCCCCCCCTGGCTGCTTCATAATGGCTTCCATAGTGCATGTCCGATAATGTCCTTAAAACAACCTTAAACGTTCTTTTTTTTAAATATGCTACTCACCGGGTCGTCAGCGCTGTTCAACGACGTTCCAAAAAAAATTTCCTAAAGAAAAACCGTTCCTGTCTTGTTTTATTTAGCATTTTGTAAATCCCAGAACTTTTTTTTCCGATACATCACAACCGCTTATAAAC
>NW_015150978.1:306980-310745 GCF_000732505.1 Cyprinodon variegatus | reverse complement strand
GTTTATAAGCGGTTGTGATGTATCGGAAAAAAAAGTTCTGGGATTTACAAAATGCTAAATAAAACAAGACAGGAACGGTTTTTCTTTACGAAACTTTTTTTGGAACGTCATTGAACAGCGCTGACGACCCGGTGAGTAGCATATTTAAAAAAAAGAACGTTTAAGGTTGTTTTAAGGACATTATCGGACATGCACTATGGAAGCCATTATGAAGCAGCCAGGGGGGGATTCTGCATGAGCCAAATAGCAGAGACAGGACCAATTGTCAAAATTTTGGTGTCGATCATTCGATTTCATCCTGGACACTACACAAAATGGGCTAAAAGTGTTAAAAACCGGAATTTTCCTTTAAAGTAAACAGCCGCTGTTCTATCCTGCGGTATTAAACTGATGTAGTGGTGGACCGTTGCTGGGGCAACAGATGAAGGGGTTTGCCCTGCAACTGGAGGGATGTCCGGCTTTCAGTGTCGTCGTGTCAAGAGAGGGAGGTGGTAGGGACCCCTCCCCCTTGAGACCCAGTAAGGACGAGCCTTGTAGAGAGTGGTTGGTATTCGTCTTCCGTTTCATCCAGGTCACAGGGGGCAGCTGTCTCAGCAGAGAAGACTTCCCTTCTCCCAGTTCCTCTGGGTGAAGCCCAACCCAGGGCCTTCTGATGAGACGTGCCTCGAATCATTGGTGCCGATGGCACTGGGGATATATCACCCCCGAGATTTATAGAAACCAGTTGATTGTATCGACTCATTGAGTTGAATACAATCCCTCACGCTAAGCATGCTTGTAGCGACAGTGGAGAGGAAAAACTCCCTCTTAACAGGAAGAAACCTCCAGCAGAACCAGACTCGGTGGAATACCTGGCCAGTGAGGAAACTCATTTCAACCTTTTGTGACTAGGTCATGACCCACATTTCATGACCATGGGTGAGGGTAGGAATGTAGACTGACAGGTAAAACAAGAACTTTTACCTTTTGGCTCAGCTCCCTTTACTACAACAGCCCAGAGCAGCTGACCACCTTTTTTTTTCTGGTTGAGAACAATGGGCTGTGAAATGGAGGAGCTCCTTTTCCTCCTATTACCTTGGCACTTAGCTTTGAACTGAAATTATCTTTAAAAAGGAGAGGTAATATCAGGTGGTCACCAAACCAGACCCCTCCAGTACTTTGGTGCACCTTCAAATCCTGTCCATATAATGAAGGAGCAATGGCTGGATGGATGTTGTCTGTATGGTGTAGAAACAACTATGTTCCATTTTTAAAGTTTAGGATCCTTTCTTCAATAATAAATCATAATTTTTAGACAAAAGATTCTGCATTGTAAATAAAAGGAAAGAATTCAACTTTATTGTCATTCCACCGTCACAAGTACAGTAACGAAATGAATTCTTCCCTTTGTAGAGCAGTGGGCTGCCATCGTGGGGCGCCCGGGGGTCAGTGTGGGGATAAGGGTCTTGCTCAAGGAGCCAGAGTGGCAATCTGTGGGAGTGGGGTTTCGAACTCGCAACCTCAGGATTCAAAGCCCTATTCCCTAACTACTAGGCCACCATTCCAATGTATTTTTCCATTTTATAAAACAAAAATATCACAGAGTTAGCTTTTTAAGCTAGCTTAGCATCTTGAATTAGCACTTAACATGGTTAGCAAAACTACCAAATGTAAAACAAACCCAAAACATTAGTGTCCTTGCGCATATCTTAAAGAATGGAATTACTCTTCTTTACTAAGATTTTATAACGAATTTGGCCATTTGTTGAGAATTTTTTTACGACCCACAGAGCAACTCTACTGAACTCTCATGCTACGTTCAGACCGCACGCAGCAGGAGCAGCAAAAACGCATCTCCTGCTTCATTTTTGATGCTTGGTCAAGTTTAGTTCTGACACACGGCTAAAGCATCTTAGCTGCTATAGCTGTGCGGTCGGAAAGTGGGTTTGATGCGTGTTGGGCGGAGCTACCCTGTCCTTTCTTTGTCTGTAAAACTGGCAGTTATATTTGTGATCAGTGGGTAAAAAGTAGTTTTAATATAATTTTAAGTGAGAAAGTCCAGCTGAAAACTGCATCTGCGCATTTATTCATAAAGAATACGATCCTGCTTTCAAATATTTTTTTGCCGCTTAGACCCCTGTACATCGGCGGTGCGCTGTCACTGGGAATCCCGTTCAACAGCAGCCTATGGCCCGGTCGCCTCTTCGTTGGTTTCTGTTACTGTTTGCGGTGGCCTGAAGGCGTTTTTCATGTACGTAATCCAAACGGCAGGCACCAGGATAATAACAGTGAACATATTTCAATTTAATTTAGGCATTCATAAACTGTTTCAGAGGAGTGATCATAGCGCTCTGCATCAGCAGTGCTGTGTCTGACTCCCTGCCAGCTCCCAGATCGGCTCTTCTGACTTGTTGATGTGGGGCGTCGAACAGCAAAAGTTCAATTTCGCAGCGCATCACGCGCCTCAGATGCTCAGTAGCTCGTGGGGCGCTCTTTCAGCTCCTCATGCTGCTCAAAACGCGCTGCAGGACCTGTTGCTGCGCCTTGATTGACTTTGCATGTAAACTAGCTGCTTCTGTAGCGCGCCGTCTGAACGCAGCATCACTGCACTTCTATCTGCTGAACATTTAGCTCCCTGTCTTGCAGCCAGAATTACTTTGTCTTTTTTACTTTTTCAGTTTGAGTTGATGGAGTTTAGTATGACGCATACTCAGAATAAAAATATGTGGGATTTCTGATTTTCCAACCATCTGATCAGCAGCTCGGGACGCTCAAGATGTTATTCAGTTTACTCTACATGTAATGCTATTGCAATCAGAAAGAAGGTGAATTAGGTAAAGCTGCTTTTAGCTTCTTTTAGTGTTTCTTGAGGCAAAGAACAAAACCTAAACAGTTGCATATATAAATTGGTCTTTCCTCTAAAACATTAAAAGCTACCAGCTGTTTGAAAGATTTGTATTCTTTTTTTTCTTTTTCTTTTTTTCTTGTTTGGCTCTCTTTTACTGGACTAAACCTTCCAAAGAAATTTCTTGGCTGGAAGATTATCTAAGAGTTGTTTTAATAATAATGTTATTGTTGTGGAATAGGTCAGTATTTACTGCTGACCGTTCCCTCAACACAACCTGCTACAAGCTGCTTCTTGATAAACTTGAACGTCCTTATCTGCAAACCAGAGGAAGGATTTCATACGAAGGTACACACTGTTCTCTGCCCTCAAACCTAACTTAGAACTAAGTGCAAAGGCCGCACCTCTGCCGACGTTGTGCACATGATAGGAATGATGATGTGCTTCAGGGCCTGAACCAGTTTGAGTCCAACATTATCCTTAGATCAGTTAAAACTCTAGCGAGGATGTTAATTTCTATAAGGGAAAATGTTAAAACTGAAGATGTCTTTTTTTTTTTTTTTTAGTTTGGCTCAGTTTGTGCTCATACAGCAAATGTTTAGTGATCACAGCATGAAAGCATGTATTTTATTAATTAGTTCTGGTTAACTAAAACAATAAAACCAATACAAAACATAACGTTAGGGATGCTTTCACTGAATATATATGTATGTATAATGTGTGTGTGTGTGTGTGTATATATGTATGTATAATGTGTGTGTATGTGTGTGTATATGTATGTGTGTATGTATATGCATGTGTGTGTATATATATATATATGTGTGTATATATGTGTATATATATATGTGTGTGTATATATGTGTATATATATATGTGTGTGTATATATGTGTGTATATATATGTATATGTGTGTGTATATATATATATATGTATATGTGTGT
>NW_015150978.1:304784-305991 GCF_000732505.1 Cyprinodon variegatus | reverse complement strand
GTGTGTGTGTGTGTGTGTATGTATCTCTCTTTCCATCTCCTCCTGCTGAAGCTGTTCCTCTTTAAACCAGAAGGTGGCAGCAGTGATACTGTCAGGTGAATTTCTATTCCATTCAAATCAAAAATACTTTATTGATCACAAAGGGAAGGTGAGTTCCCTAATGAATGTCCAAACTACTGTAATTTGACATATTCACTGTTTAGTAGATATTATCCATAAACTGACAACAAAAGTAAATAAATGCTTTTTTCACAACAATATATATTGGATGATTTCTCTGGAAATGTAGGTAAGAAACACCCTGGTCACTTTTCTAATAACTCCAGATCATCATCCTACCTGTTCTTCCACCATGGTGGGAAAAACTGTTCTCTTCTTGTGGCTCTCAGCCATTTTCAAAGTATACGGTCGGAACAGTGGACCTAACGGGATAGATAAACAGGAGTGGCAAGAGCACAAACATTAGTGTTAGATATTCATGCATTACATCACCCTTATTCGTCTCGGAGATACAAGTGACCAACATGAGTTTAGGTAGGGAATAAGGAGTCCAGACAACATTTGTTTTTTATTTATACAGTATATGAACTTTTTTGCTGTACAGACTGATATAAGTTTCCATCAGAACTCAGGCCAACAAGATGAGCTTACCTTTTTCTAATGGGAAACGATATATAAACCTACAAAGACCAAACAATCACATAAACAGCCGTTCTCCCCTACATACAGCCTGACCAAAGTTTAAAAGTGTTTTAAAAAAAAGGCATCTGCCTGCACAAACAAAGAGGATGCATGGCAGTTAAATGGCCAAGAGGCCTCCAAGTGCAGCTCTGCAGACGTTAAATAGGGCTCTGCTAAAAATGACGGGCTGGAGACTGAAACCCAGTCACTCAGGGTGCATAAGCATTACTTCACCTTTAAAAGCAACAACAATCCACTTTGGGGATGTAACAGCACAAGGACCGGGGCACAGGACAGCCAATAGGAAGCTGACTTATCATTCATTAAGCCTTTAATTTAGACAGCATGGGTGTTTATAAATATGGGGCTGCTCAGTCGGGCAGTGGGTAGCACTGCTGCCTTGCAGCAAGAAGTTTCCAGGTTTGATTCCCAGCCCGGGGTCGGTCTAACTGCATGGAGTTTGCATGCTCTCCCTGTGCATGCTATGGTTCTCTCATTGATCCTTCTTTAAAAACAAATTGAATAT
>NW_015150978.1:300736-302063 GCF_000732505.1 Cyprinodon variegatus | reverse complement strand
AAGAGTACCTGGAAATCTGAACAGGGTTTCTAGGCGCAGCCAGGGACCGGAGGGTGTCCGGTTTGGGAACCTCAGGATATCATCCCTGCTGTTTGCAGATGATGTTGTCCTGTTGGCCTCATCAAATCAGGACCTTTGTAGGAAGCGGCCGGGAGGAGGATCTGCACCATCTGAGGCCATGGTTCTCCACCAGAGAAAGGATGACTCCCCTCTTCAGGTCGGCGGGGAGTCCTTGTCTCAAGTGAAGGAGTTCAAGTATCTCGGGGTCTTGTTCACGAGTGAGGGATGGATGGAGCGTGAGATTGATAGACATATAGGCGCAGCATCGGCAGTGATGCATTCGCTGTATCTGAATTTTCTAGCGAAGACGGAGCTAAGTTGGGGGGCAAAGCTCTCAATTTACCGATCGATCTATGTTCCCACCCTCACCTATGGTCGTGAGATGTGGGTAATGACCGAAAGGACAAGATCGTGAATACAAACGTCTGAAATGAGTTTCCTGAGGAGCTCGGTTACCCGGGAGGAGCTCTAAGTAGAGACGTTGCTCCTCCACGTTGAAACAACCAGCTTAGGTGGCTCGGGCATCGGGCCTCCTGGTCGCCTCCCTCGTCAGGTGTTCCAGGCATGTCCCATTGGGAGGAGACCTAGTTGAAGATGCAGGACATGCTGGAGGGACAATGTCTCTGAGCTGGCCTGGTGCCGCATTGGGGTCCCCCCCAAGTGTGCATCAGGAAAATAAAAAATGTTGCTTTTATACTTTTGTTGAGTGTAAATAGAAAATGCCTGTATCATCTCCAAACTTTGTCAGAATTGTTGACAACATTTTTGAGACTTCAAATTATTAACATAAATCAAAAATAATAGTGGTCCAAGGATGTATGCTTGTGGAACTCTACGTTTAACCTCCAAGTAGGGGGAGTAAGTGTCATTAAAACCCGTTATAGGGCAAGTTAACATTTTTGATCACTTGCATAACCCTTACAAATGGAGTCCCCCTCTGTCCCTCAGTGAGTTCTGGAAGCACAAGATCTATATCCAGCCATTTAGGAAAGATACTGCTACATGGCTGACATCTTGTTTTGGCATTTGACCAATTAGATGAGCCCTTAACCCTGTAATGCCAAATGTATCATATTTGATACATTGGGTTTCTGAAATGTTTTGCATCTGACACCTTTTGCATAATTTAATGGTAAAAACTTTGCTCAAAATCCTATTGTACACAATCAGATATACCTGATAACAGAGGGCAGAAGACTACACAAAAAATAATCCTGACTTATCGCATAGTAATAAATTATTAATATCAAAACTTTTCTTCTGTTTT
>NW_015150978.1:297030-299394 GCF_000732505.1 Cyprinodon variegatus | reverse complement strand
TTTCTATTCTTAAAATAATTGGAATTCCATAAAAGAGGGATGTTAGACACACCGATCAATTTCAATTTTATTAAGAGTTGACTCCTCTGTCAGATGTTTCAGCTCCTTAGATTATCACAGTTTCCCTAGACTGCGTTGGTGTTTGGCTGCAAATCCTTCATCACAGGAGGGGCTTTTCTTCCCCAGCCCCCCCTCTTCCATAAACAAAAAAAAAGGCTGCCTCCAGTCACAGATAGAGAGCGCCATCGTGACAGCACCCATGCTCTCCAGAGCTTTTATCTACCTCTGCTTTTTATAGTCAGAGGCCGTTCATGTGACTCCTCCCGATGCACTCAGAGCATGTGAAAAGCATGAGGAAATAGGCAGCTTCACAACAAATAGCACCCCAGGGAGCAGATCGGGGGAGAAAAAAAAAAGTTAGACAGGTTGGCAGAGACGAAGGTGAGTTCTAAGCAGTGAAAGGAAGTAATAACGGGACGCCGCTTTAAAGCTGATGAAAAATCTGCTCCTTATGCTTACAAATGACGGAAGCAGGGATGTCAGAGGGTTTGGAATGAAGGGGAAGAGAAGCAGAGGGAGCTGCTCTATCATGGCTCCCCTTCATGGTAAATCAGACATCCATATTTAGTTGGAGAGAGGGAAGGCCTATCGGTAATGTAAACAAAGCCTGGGGGTGGGAGACAGAGAGACTACATCAACACCAACATTTCAGTCCTTTGCCCAGTAGAGCTGTGATGCTGGTCATTAGGAGACTATCAGGGGCCGTCTGATAAACTTAGATCATTGGAAAGTTTCAGCTTCTTTTTGAGTTTTTATTTTTTTTTTGTATTTGCAAAGTTTCTGTGAGCTGATTAAGGATGGAATATGATTTGGTTTAACGTTGACCATGAGGCACAAAGTCTTCCCTGGACTTTCAAAGGAAGGAACGAAAGCATCAGAAAGAGTTCCGCATAGCAGAAGGAGCTAGAAAAATTAGCACTTAGAGCTTATCAGTAAAGGGTGTAGCTGACAGCTGACCATGAGTGAGCTGTGCTCTGAGAGCTCTGAAGAGGAGCAGGCTGAAGGCGATGAGATGCCATGGAAACAGGGGCAGGCCCGGCTGCCAATCATTCAGCTCCTCCCGAGGTCCAAAACCTGTTCGACTGCAGGATCCCCAAAGGGGTCGCCCAAAGACTCCCCACGTGGGTCTCCTCGAAACTCGCCGCTGCTCTTCAGGAAACTGCTGATGAACCGCAGCATCAACCTGCAGAGACGACGCTTCACTCTGGCCCACACGCCCAGGTAGAGTCTGGAGGTCATGATATCACACTGAGCCTGGTTCTGCTGGAGGTTTCTTCCTGTTAAAAGGGAGTTTTTCCTCTCCACTGTCGCTGCAAGCATGCTTTGCATGAGGGATTGCCTTCGAGTCGATGCAATCAACTGGTTTTTCTTAGATAGAAAACTTTAAATCAATGTGACTGGATGATCTGGTGAACTGGAAAGTGCCTTGTGAATAATCTGGCGAGGTGTGCAAAATGAATCACCAGATCATGTCTCACTTTCTCCACCCCATTATAAATTATGACAGTAGAGTTTCTGTCAAGTTTAACTATAATCCCTATTAGATACGACCTAAAATGTTTGTTCTTTCTAGTTTTCTTAGCTCTTTTATATCTGCTTTTCTCTGGGAACAAGACACAACATTTAACCGATGCAATAAAACCAATAAAACCACACATCCACTGTATTGCACGGTTGATAAACACATAAAAAATGGGAACGTTTGTTTGAAACAAACAATGTCTGTTTGGTTCACTTTATTGTTGACACTGCTTTGGAAAAACTGAAGTATAATTAAGACAATTTCATGGAATAAGTGTTTTTTTTCTTGATTTGAGCTGATAAATAGGACAATTTACAAGTGGGGAAAAAGTGACTTACATTTAGAATAAGATACAAGCAACTTTATTATTTAATTCTAATGTATTATATCCCCGATTATCTTATTTTAAGGGAAAAACACTTCTCACCTGCTCAAATTAAAGGACTTATTTTAGAAAGTCTTTACTTATTTTTAAGATCAGTTTTTGTTGATAAATTAACTCTCCAGATTGGGAGAAATTTGGGAGTCATTTGTTGGGAAAATGATGCCAAAAAACAAACTATTGCACCAACTTCTGGGAAACCTTAACTGGCTTTTATTTTGGCCAAATAACCCTAAATTATGTTTTAGAAATTACACTGCAAAAGAATGTCCATCTATCTAAATCTACACTGGAAAAACGATTTAGAAATAAGTAAAATTTTCTTAAATTAAGTGTATTTACCCTTAATTTGAGTAGGTAAATGAGGTAATTTGCCAATGGAATGAGTAATTTTACTCTT
>NW_015150978.1:293634-295480 GCF_000732505.1 Cyprinodon variegatus | reverse complement strand
GGGGTCTTTCTGCATGGAGCTTGTGTGTGTTCTCCCTGGGTACTCCAGCTTCCTCCCACAGTCCAAAAACCTGACTGTTAGGTTAATTGGTTTTGCTAAATTGTCCTTAGGTGTGTGAGTGTGTGTGTGAGGTTGGTTGTCCTGTTTGTCTCTGTGTCGCCTGCGATGGACTGGTGACGTGTCCAGGGTGGACCCCGCCTCTCGCCTGTTGACAGCTGGAGATAGGCACCAGCACCCCTCGCGACCCCACTTGGGATAAGCGTGACAGAGAATGGATGGATGGACATAGAATGTGCTTATTTTTAATAGAAACGCCTGATTTTTGTTTGATTATTAGTAGCCATGTAAACAGATTCTCCCACCTGAGCAGCTCCTCCAGTTACCATTTTGGCTGCTTATTTGAATTCACCTTTCCCACCCTGTCAGTGTATTAGGTTGGCAGTTCTGCTTTTTTTCAAACAGGTTCAGACGATGATGTTCAAAGCTTTGTATATTTGTTTTCATGATGTCGTTTGTTCAACCGTGTTCTTTAACAAACTTCTGAGGCCTTCGAAGGATAGATAAATATATGCAGAAATCTAATTAAAACTGATATATAAACAATTCTAAATTTGTTTTCATTCCATGTCACACTACACTGGAAAAAATCTAAATCTAGATAAGTCATTTTTTTCTTAAAATTAGTGCATTTGTTCTTGGATTGAGGAGGTAAAAGAGACATTTTGCCAATAGAACAAGAATATTAACACTTAAAATAAGAAAACACAATTGCATTGTCTTATTTCAAGTGCATATTTATCTAATTATCTTATTTTAAGAGTAAAAATACTAATTCCATTGGCAAACTATCTCATTTACCTTCTCAAATTAAGGGTAAATACACTTCATTTAAGACATTTTTACTTATTTCTAGATCGTTTTTCCAGTGTACTGGTCTAGACTGCTTAACAAAGCTCTATGGCATAAAACATCAATAATTTACATTGGAAATTGCATTTCTAACATAAAAAAACAAAAGGAATGGAGCCAGCAATTTGAACAATAATGGAAGGCACTGCATATAGAGCATAAAGAATACGACTCAATCCTTTAAAGAGGTTTGGGGATTTAATATCAGCCTTCCAGAGGAACAAATCTTTCCCCCTCTCTACCCTCATAGTGACTTTACATTGTCTTCCATTCTTATTGCCTTTATTTCTATAACGCCCGGCATGCACAGTGATTTTCTGTCGTTTTTGAGAACATTTTCCAGTCATGCGACAAGTTTGGGGATTGGGCGTGGTGCAGTATACAAGGAAGGTACGAGAGGCGTTTGGCTCTTTACGATGAGCTCCCTATCATAGATCGTGGGTCACAAGAAATTGGTACGGTATGTTGAAGCGGCGATACGACCAAACTGGAACTATTCGATATACTGCCTTGTATGTGGGGATTGTTCAAGAGCCCCACCTGTCTTTGAGGACAGTGAGGCATCAGAGCGTCGGTTCTTACAGTATGAGGACAACCATTGCAGGCAGTGACCTTTTGAACTTTGCAATTGATTCACGCAATTTGAGTTGGGGACGCGAGGAAAGATGGAAAATATCACTCAGTGTATCCCAGGCTTAACGCGCACCCTTAACCTAACTACTAACACATACTTACCCTAAACCTAACCTCAGCCCAATTCACACTTAAGTCATAACCTTAACCTTGATGCCAAGAGGAGGACATTTTCTTGTGGTCTCCAGAAGTACCTTTGGTTCTCAAAATTGACTAGGAGGCAAGGAACTGTGCTATGGTGGTGTGTAAACGGTCGTAAGGAGCAGAGCTCGGCACGGATCGGTTTTCAGAGGGTAATGTTAAT
>NW_015150978.1:289236-291587 GCF_000732505.1 Cyprinodon variegatus | reverse complement strand
CTTACCACCTTTATACTGTAAATGTGTGTGTAAATGGGAAATTGATGCATCTTGCAAAATTGCAGCAGAAACTGTTTTTTTTTCACATGACAGGAGTCATATGAGGATCAATCAGATAAAACTTCTGACAAAAAAAAACAACAGAAAGTAGCAGGAGGACGGCTTGTTTTTTTGTTTTTTTTATGGCTTATCACTTGAACAAACGTAGTCCCGTCTGATTTTAATGGCATTTCTCATTTAATGTAGAAATGGCAATTTGTATTTGTCTTTTTCCATCATCAGAATATTGACAAAGATTTGCAAACATTTTGTGATGGAAACAGAAAATGATGAGGAATAGTTAAAGCTCTCCCTAGATTCTTAAATCTCCTTGTGAGTCACAGACACCTTCCTTTACTCCAACCAATACTGTTGGACACGTTCCCTGCCGTTCTGTGAGAGGAAAAACATCCACAACCTGCTCTAAATTTTCCTGCTTTTTTCGTTTAGTTCATGCAACATTTAAACATAATATTTCCTGTGTTTAAATCTAGTCATAACCTCCCTTTTTTTTTAAAGAGTGCAGTGTTTGCTAGCACTCCTCTGCGTTATTGCTTTCATTTTATGAGCCACTGTTGCATCATGCCTCTTTTTTTCCTGTGCAAATTAAACATTTACTTTGCAAACAATGCTTAAGCTATACTTGTATGATGAGCGTGGACATATTGGATCATAACTTACCGAGAGATGAAGGGTAAACAGGCTGTCAAACCATATGTGGATGATTATGTTCTTTTTGCTTTTAAACGGTCAGTCCTGTTGTCTCTCTCGAAATGCAGAGGCTGTTGTGGAAATTTTTTTATGCACCATGAAATTAGCGTTAACACACTCACGCACACACAGCCGTGCCTCCTGTGTTCATCGTGTGTTTACCTTGAATGTACACGTATAGATGTGGGCACCAAACATGTTTTAGTTCCTGCAAGAGGCCTTCTACACTGGAAAAAGTCATTTTTTTCTTAAAATAAGTGCATTTGTTCTTGGATTGAGGGATAAAAGACATTTTGCCGATGGAACAAGATAATTTATATTTAAAATATGAAAGCAAAATTGCATTTTCTTTGCATAATCTTATTTTAAGAGTAAAAAATGCTCTTTCCATTGGCAAACTATCTCATTAACCTATTCAAATGAAGGGTAAATACACTTAGTTTAAGAAATGTTTACTTACTTCTAGATTGTTTTTCCAGTGCAGGGATAGCTCACCATGCTGCAGGCTGTCATATTTGACAAAAGCAAAATACATCATAGCAGCATTTTTATACTAGACCTTAATGGCTGCATTGCAGTTAAACCTTTCATATGACATGAATTTCATGAAGTCAAACTTTGGTCCAATCATGCAACATAACAATGATGAAATGCAGTAGAAAATCTACAAAAAAGGAAGGCTTTGTAATGGGCTAGCTAAACTCCTATAGGTAGACTGGGCCGGTCTTTCTGTTCCAGGATGGGTTTAAATCCTACTAGAAGGGACTTTATGTCAGTAGGTAAACTTTACATCAGAGACCACAGAAATTGTGTTTCGCATTCCCCAAGGCTCCATCTTATACACTGCAAAAAAGTAAGTCTTAAGTCCTTTTTTCTTAAAATAAGTGCATTTGTTCTTGAATTGAGGAGATAAAAGAGACATCTTGCCAATGGAACAAGACAATTTCATTCTCTTATGTCAAGTGCATATTATCTAATTATCTTATTTTAAGAGTACAAATACTGATTTCATTGGCAAACTATCTCATTTACCTACTCAAATCAAGGGTAAATACACTTAATTTAAGAAATTTTTACTTATTTCTAGATCGTTTTTCCAGTGTATAGGACCCCTCCTACTCAATATATAAATATAAGTTACTATAACTCTGCAGACAACACACAGCTGTACATCACCATGTCACCAGGTGACTATAAATCCATTCCAGCTCTGGGCAAAAGAATGAACCAATCAACACATGGACGGAACAAAGTTTTTTACAAACAAGTAAAAAAAAAACAAAAAAAAAAACAATCTACTGCACTGAAAAAATGACCTAGAAATAAGTACTTTTTTTTTTTTATTAAGTGTATTTACCCTTAATTTCAGTAGGTAAATGAGGTAGTTTGCAAATGGAATGAGTATTTCTACTCTTAAAATAAGATAATTAGATAATATGCACTTTAAATTAGACAATGCATTTTCTTTTTTATGTAAATTGTCTTGTTGCATTGGTAAAGTTTTTCACTTACATCCTTAATTCAAGAAAAAAATGCACTTTTTTAAAGAAAAAATTGACTTATTGAGGTTTAATTTTTTTTTTGCAATGTGTTACACTGCA
>NW_015150978.1:279883-288136 GCF_000732505.1 Cyprinodon variegatus | reverse complement strand
GTGTTTTCTTATTTTAAATGTAAATTGTCTTGTTCCATTGGCAACGTTTCTCAATTACCTCCTCAATTCAAGAACAAATGCACTTATTGCAATAAAAAATGACTTACCGTATTTAGATTAAAATTTTTTGCAGTGCAGGTCTTCTGGCTCAAGCAGCTTTTATTTTTTATTTTCCACTAAGCTGCAATAAACTCCCAGAAAAACTATAAAAGCTCTGAAACCTTCAGTTGCTTTAAATCTAGATTAAAAAGATTAAAAATGTATTTGTTTAAAGTGGCCTTTGACTGTAAACATTACTAATTTAATTTTTCAGTCCAACTTTCTTTAAATGTATTAGCAATAATTTTATAATAAATCATATTTCTAATTATATTGTTTTGCTTAGTTTTCATTCTCCTGGAATTATTAATTTTTATGAACAATTTCATAGCCTTTATTGACTGGAATATACTTTTTTAAATTAAAGTTTTTATATTATGATTATTAAAAATACCTAAAATGGAATAAAATAATATTGTGCGGCTGTAAGAGAATAAAAATAAGAGAATAAAGGAGAAAAAAAAAGTCTTTTGAGGTATTAATGTTCTAGTTGCTGCTATGGGTTTGATCATATATGCTTCCACAACTACTGCTGCCTTTAAACTAAGGCTAGTTTAAATCGAAGGATTTGTAAAGCTCAACTCAGGAACCAAATCTTCTGATTAACAGGGTTAATATTTATCTCAGCTTCATTCCTCTGCAATGATGACATTAAGGACATAAAAACAGACATAAAGGAAAAATTCTCCAAATGCTGACCTCCTGTTACACTGCAAAAAAATTGAAATCTAAATATGTAATTTTTTCTTGAACTGAGGAGGTAAGTGAGACACTTTCCCAATGGAAAAAGGCAATTTACATCTAAAATAAGAAAAAAAACAAATACCTGGTCTTATTTCAGGTGCATATTATCTAATTATCTTATTTAAAGAGTAAAAATGCTCATTCATTTGGCAAATCATCGCATTTACCTGTTCAAATTAATGGTAAATACACTTAATCATCATCATTTTTGCAGTGTAGTTATAAAAGCTAATGACTAAAAGTACAGAAAAGACCTGAAGTGCTGTATTTTTATCAGCTTTTAATATAGAAAGTGCTAAAAAAAAAAAAAAACCCAGACTTGTGGTTATGTTCTTAAACTGACCTGAATTCGACATTTATTTTCCACTGGACACCCTGTTTGTTTAATTCCTCCTCCGTGCCAGTTATCCTGTAATAACTCATCCTCCCTCATTTATCTAAGGCCTGACATTATGGGAAATGCTGCACAGAGTGTGCAGAGGGAAACTTCCTAAATGGCCGGACCTCAGAGCTGCGTAATATAAAAAGATGTCATGTTGAATATCTGTGCACGCTGCCAACATCTGGCTTTTCCACATTCTGCTGTGAAATCCCCTCTGCTGCTCAACTCTGGCTTGCTAATATTTAGATTTTCAACAGACACTCGGAAATTAATGAAACCGTTTCGAAATAGTTCAGTAAACTTACCCCCCCTCCCCCCCCATGAAAAAAAAGAAAAGAAAAAAAAGAAGCGCGTCTATCAATCCCGAAATGAACAGTGCGAGTTTAAAAGGTGAATGAACTTCTTGGCTCGTCTTAGATTTTGATTTTTTCCAGTGTGGTTTGATCCGATGTTTCCAAAAGACATATTGTTTAGGCGTTTAGATGCTAACTTCATAAACCTAATGTGTATTTAAACAATCTTTAGTGAACAAAGTCCACAAACAAACTATACCGGTACTTCTAAACATGGGTTGGTTTTTCTTCCAGATGAGCCTAAATTTGACGAAAAAAGTCCTAAACGTAAAGGAAACCACCTTGTTGATGTTCTGTTGGACCAAATCAAACAATTCTATATGGTGTTTTTCATTCTGATTTATTGTGTTACACAAACTGCCAGAACCTCTGCTTATATAGAGGCGCTCAGGTCTGAATAACAGGCTGTTAAAGTCTGTCTATGTAAGCTATAAAGATGGCCTCTGCTTGTTGGCTGAGTTTCCTTTCCTATGGACCTGCATTAACTCCATTTTAGGAGCCGGTGGGAAACGGATTCTTCCAGGATAGTAAAGCCTTAAAGCTCTGAGAGGATTTACGAATCTTACTTTTAATAAAAGCTGTAGTCCTCTTTGTGTCTGAGTCTCTGCGCAGTTTGAGCTGAAACATATGCCATTTTAAATTAATCATAATCTTTAAAAATCTCTAAATTGTTTGATTAAATAAAACGCCGCCTGTAATAATCAGTAATGTAGTTCATGAAAAAGGTTTTATCTTTTGCACATGAGCTTGATAAACTGTGGGTCAGCCCTGCTTATGGGTTTATAGGAGTTCAAAATAACAACATTCATCTCTGCACACTTTGGATGAGCATCATGTGTTTACTAACTAGTACCACCAGGGGGTGCTGTGTAGCATCTGATGCTGACAGAGAACAGCACAGGTGGTCGCTTTAAATTTCTTTTTATATTCTATAAGACTAATTAATTTAGCACTTTGTCTTCGATAAACTTTAGAAGATATATAATATATACAGTATATACATAATAATGCGTCTGATCATTTGTCATTTCTATTTATTTCATTGTTTCAATAAAAAGCATCCATGTTTTTTTTTTTGTGCAGAGTAATTTGATCTTTTTATGTAACATAAGATAAGGTTTATATGTTTATCAAAATCAGTTCATACATACACTCCCCCCCCCACACACACACACATATATGTATGTATATATAAACACTAGATCTATATTTTTTTATCATTATTTAATGATTAAAGTGCCCAGTTCTCCTCCTCCCTCCACCAAGGGCCAAACTCTCCTTCCTATGAACATCATTTTCAAGAGGAAGAAAAATAACATGTTTTACAAATCTGATCTGAAAAGTGTGGGTGACATTTATATTCAGTCCTCTAATTAAGGCTACTTAATCCAAATTAATTGTGAAGGTCTTACCCTATTAACCCTGTAATGCCTAATGTATCGTATTTGATACATACGGTTTCTGAAATGTTTTGCGTCTGAAACCTTTTGCATAATTTAATGGTAAAAGCTTTACTCAAAATCCTATTGTACACAATCAGATATACCTGATAACAGAGGGCAGAAAACTACACAAAAAATAACCTTGACTTATCGCATAGTAATAAATTATTAATATCAAAAATGTATTTCTGTTTTTTCTTTTTACATATTTTGTTAAAAGGCCAAATAAGGACTTCAAACTAAAAAAAATGAATTTTCTGTTTTGTTTTATTCATGGATCAGGTTTTAAAGGGTTAAGATAACTAAAATGTTCTTAATTTAAGTATATATAACCTTAATTAAAGCAGGTAAATAACATAATCGGTCAATTGAATGAGTATATTTGTACATAAATAACAGTTGTTTTTATTTTAGATGAAAATTATCCTTTTTCAATTGGAAATTTGTTTAACTTGCTTGTTTTGTTTTGTGAAAAACTGACTTTTATTTGTATTTTTTATTTATTTATTTTTATTTTTTTGCTGTGCTGCCTTTACTTTGTCTTCTGATTATAAACGGTTTATATGTTAGTATTTGACTCTCGGTTTGAATCCAGTTGCTCTGCAAAGTCTTCACAGTTCTGTACACTGGAAAAACAATGTAGAAATAAGTAAAGATTTCTTAAATAAGTGTATTTAACCATAATTTGAGTTATTAAATGAGATGATCTGCCAAAGGAATTAGTATTTTTACTCTTAAAATAAGATATTTGGATAATATGCACTTGAAATAAGTCAATGCAAATGTGTTTTCTTATTTTAAATGTAAATTGTCTTGTTCCATTGGCAAAAAGTCTCTGATCTCCTCAATTCAAGAAAAAAATGACAATCTAGATTTTGATTTTTTTTCCAGTGTAATGAGAACGTTGGTGAAGAAATGACACTGTAGAAAAGGAGATCTCCATGGAAATAATTTCTTCCTCGAAATATATTTATCATTTTTCCGAGTAGGTAAGAGAAACTCTTTGCGAATGGAAAAAGACAATTTACTTTTAAGATTTAAAAAAAATTACTAGACTTAGACAACTTTTATTCACTGGAAAAAAATCTAGATAATTTTCTTAAAATAAGTGTATTTGTTCTTGGATTGAGGAGATAAAAGAGACATTTTGCCAATGGAACAAGACAATTTACACTTGAAATAAGAAAAAAAGATAACTGCATTGTCTTATTTAAATTGCATGTTATCTATAAACTACCTGTATATCATTTACCTGCTCAAATTAAGGGTAAAGACACTTAATTTAAGAAGTTTTTACTTATTTTTAGGTCATTTTTTCAGTGCAGTAGATCGTTGTTTTTTTAACTTGTTTGTCAAAAACTTTTTTCTGTCCATACGTTGATTGGTTCATTCTTTTGCCCAGAGCTGGAATGGATTTATAGTCACCTGGTGACATGGTGACGTACAGCTGTGTGTCGTCTGCAGAGTTATAGTAACTTATATTTATATATTGAGTAGGAGGGGTCCTAAGATGGAGCCTTGGGGAATGCGAAACACAATTTCTGTGGTCTCTGATGTAAAGTTTACCTACTGACATAACATTTTTACTTATTTCTAGATCGTTTTTCCAGTGTTTTCATTTTGTATGACAATAAATTATCTCTATTATTTGAAATGCATAATATCTAAACGTTTGTCTGCCCTGCTGGTTCTGTGCACTTTATCTCTCAGAGTACCATCAGTTGACTTTCAGTGTCTCTCTCCAGACCATCAGCAGCCCTCCACCCCCCCCCTTCCACAACGCTTCTCTCTCTCTTTCCCTCTCAGAGGAGAGAGAGAGAGATGTTTGTTGTTTTAAAGCAGAGTTTGGTCCCAACACTCTCAGGAGAGACAAGAGGGAGGGCAGAAGCCTTTAACGGCCCGCTGACAGGGACTGCATGGGACGGCCCACTAAAGGAAGCATCTGATGGGATTATAACACTCTTTCCAGTTCATTTTTCCCCACTAAGAATAACTCGGCTCAGTCAGCTCTTAGCCCGCCTTAATACGACTTCTTTTTATCAAGGACCTGACTCTGGTAGAGAAAGAAAACCCAGGAACTTTCTTAAAGGATTCAGGTTGGTTAGTTCCAAGTTCATCCAGATGTAATGAAGCTTGTTTCCTATTCAAGAGCAGATCAAGGAGGATGGAGAAACTTGACCTTGTTGATCTTGTGGTAAACTGAAAAAAGGGAGAGTGATCATTGATGCCATCCTCAGGCCCTCTACTTTCCCATTCCTGCCTGCTGTTCCTGCATTTGAAAGTCAGGATTTTGCCTTTTTTGGGCTTTTTATCATCAGCATCAGTGACACATTCATTCTTGTCAAACAGAGCTGATGCACACGGCTGGAGCCAACCTGTTTGTTTTGATGCACCTGGGTTTTGTTGTTTTCGGTAATCTCCCAGCCTGAACAGGGCTGTGGTCATCTTTATTTTTACCCCATGCAGCAGCTGTGACTGAGGCCCTCGCATGTTGCTGTTTTGCATCTTCAGGTCGCTTTGCATTTGCTGCTTCACGTTTTTTTCCCCGTACTTTCCTCTCTGTGGAACTTGACTCTTAGCGGCTCTAGGCTGGGACTCAGGCCACCTTACAGACCGGATCTCCTCATGGTTCAGGATGCCATGGAGGTACTAGTTCTGCCGCAGAGGTTCAGCTGCAGAGTTCACCTCACCGAGATGTTTTTCAGATGAATTTTCGGCACAAATCTTTTTAAGCTCACAGCTAAAATGATGAACAAAGACTCTCGCTTTTCTCGGAAAATGCACGGCAGCTTCTCCACACGCAGACACTCCTGCATCGGGTACGTATCCTCCTACAAGTTCGTTTGGAAACGCAATAAACTGGTTTCTGTTTTCCTCTTACAGTCTAATAGCTACTAGATGAAACAAAAGCTCTGTTGTTGCAGATGTACTGAAAGCTTAATTTAACTCCAGGTCTGCAGAGCTCATTTAAACCCACCTGAATCCTGAACAATAACTCAGAGGATGCCGTGCTGCTGTTAACCTGCTGGATGAAAACAAATCTTAAAAGTGTGGCTTACCCTCAATAGAAAAATCCTGATTAGTTGACAGAGTCTGGCTAATTTAATACTAGTGCAAACAGGGCTGTTATGTTATTTGTTGGAAGGAAGACATAAGAAGTTCTGCTTTAAGGTGAAGAGAAAAGCACTGAAAAAAAGGAAATCTAGATAAATCATTTCTTCTTAAAATAAGTGCATTTGTGCTTGCATTGAGTGATAAAGCAGACATTTTGCCAATGGAACGAGACAATTTATATTTAAAGTAAGAAAACACATTTGCATGGTCCTATTTCAAGTGGATATTATCTAATTATCTTATTTTAAGAGTAAATATACTCATTCCATCGGCAAACTATCTCATTTACCTACTCAAATTGAGGGTAAATACACTTAATTTAAGACATTTTTTACTTATTACTACATCGTTTTTCCTGTGAGGAGTACGGACACTGCAAAAGCAATCTAGAAATGAGTAGAAATTTCTGAAATTAAGTGTATTTACCCTTAATTTGAGCTTTTAATGAGATGATCTGCCAATGGAATGAGAATTTTTACCCTTGAAATAAGATAGTCGGATTTTATTCACTTTAAATAAGATGACGCAATTGTGTTTTTCTTATTATAAGTGTAATTTGTCTCGTTCCATTGTCTCATTTACTTCAATTCAAGAAGAAAATTTTTGCTGTGGATGACAGAAACATCCTTCACTGGAAAAACGATCTAGAAATAAGTAAAAGTTTCTTAAATTAAGTGTATTTACCTTTAATCTGAGTAGGTAAATGAGCTAATTTGCCAATGGAATGGATATTTTTACTCTTAAAATAAAATAATTAGATAATATGCACTTAAAATAAGACAATGCAATTGTGTTTTCTTATTTTAAGTGTGAATTGTCTGGTTCCTTTGGCAAAATGCCTCTTTTACCTCCTCAATCCAAGAACAAATGCACTTATTTTAAGAAAAAATGACCTATCTAGGTTTTGATTTTTTTCAGTGTGGAAGAAAACCTGGAGGCTGTAAGAATTGAGATTGAGGAAATTCAAAGAATAGCTTAGTGAAATTCTCAGAACCCAGCTGTGGTTTTTCTTAAATAATGTCTTGTTTATACATTTTTAATGCTTCTATCTGTTTGCATTTATTTTTGCTGCTGGAACATTTGTTTCCCCTCTGATTTTTCGATTACTTCAATTCCATTTTGAATTCAACATGTGTTTATTAGAGCCGATGTGCCGAAATGTCTCATCAGCTGTAAAACAGACAGGCGCAAAATCTGCTTACTACGGTGCCTAAAATCTGGGCGATAAACGCAGACTGCACTGACTGACCCAGTGTTTAACGTCAGCAGCGATCATTGATATCCCTGCAGCATCAGTTTGCATCACACATATGCATACGATGCGCAACCAGGAGAAGACTAGATGTTGCATAAACGGATGAAGAGTCGAAGCCATTTTACTTTGAAAGGGGAAGAAAAAAACCATGCTGTTGTTATTTTAGTGCAGTGTGTGGTGAAGCAAACATTTCTGAACCCTGGGCATGAGGCATGTGCCTCTCCAGTGTCTTCAGAACTGCTCCAGCCGTGAGCCTTTTTTGGATCATATGAGGAGATCAAAGCAGGTGATTTTAAACCCAGATCTAGAAATACAAGAAGCAACATCGGGCAACAACCCCAGCCTCTGTTCTATTATTACCTGATGGGTAGATATTGGATCCCAGCTAAAAAGAAGCAATAAACGCTTCTTTTTTTCATCTTTCTTTTCCCAGGAAATGATTCTTTATTCATTGTTTAGAGAAGGTCGATTGCTTTTGTTTATACGGTGCTAAGAGTTGAAATCTTTTGGAAAAATAATCTCTGCACTCATACGAACACACACATCTACACACGGAGGAACAAAGCAATGTTTGTGATCAAACTGTGACACCTCCCATCATCGGTCGTACCAACGGTACCAAGACGCTATTCATTCTATCCAACATCAACAATAAATGTCCTGAACTACCAACGTATCGTAGAAATATGGTGCCATTTGAACCAAACATTTTTATTAGACATAACACATATAACACTTAATGTTTTTTTAAATATAATTATGTATTTAATATGTTTTTATATTAAATTTTCCTGCAGGAATTCACCGTTGAAAAAATAAAATAGTCTGCAAATGTGTTTATCATATCAGATAGTGCCCTGCAAA
>NW_015150978.1:278272-279844 GCF_000732505.1 Cyprinodon variegatus | reverse complement strand
ACTTTCTGCAGCCCCAGGCTAATTTTCCGATCCAATCCCTGGATGGGATTCCTCTTTAAAAAAAAAAAAAATCACTAAAGCTGTTCTGAGTGCAAATGTTACTTTGGAGGCCAACTGCTGAAGGGTTCGCTACCGAAAGAAGAAAAATAAATACAAAAGGAAAAAGAATGTATAAATACCACAACGTTTCTGATGTTTCTTAGTATTTAATTTATAGGGAATTAAAACTGAACACAGTTAGCTGATCCAAAGTTGGTAAACATGTGATTTTTTTTTTTTTTAATGCTCTCTTTAGCGTATCTTTACATTTTCTCACTGGAAAAAAACGAAATCTAGACAAGTCATCTTTTCTTAAATAAAATGCATTTAACTTAAGGAGGTAAAATAGACATTTTGCCAATAGAACAAGACAATTTACACTTAAAATAAGAAAACACAACAACATTGTCTTATTTCAAGTCTATTTTATCTAATTACCGTAACTTACTTTAAGAGTAAAAATACTTATTCCATTGGCAAACTATCTCATTTACCTACTCAAATTACAGGTAAATACACTTAATTTAAGATATTTTTACGTATTTTTAGATCGTTTTTTCAGTGTATAATTAACACAAATCTGTTTGTTTTTTTTTACACTGTTTTAAAACACTGTTTTCTGTTGGATCAAATTATAAAATATATATATATATATTTTAGAGGTCTGTGGCTGTGATGTAAAAAAAAAAATGCAAAAAACAAAACAATTGATGTTCCTGGACGGAGCTGAAACTGGGTCTCACAACCTTAAATCTTAATAAGTAATTTTTCTTAAAATAAGTGACTTTTTCTTGTACTGAAGAGGTTAGTGAGACACTTTGCCAATGGAACAAGACAATTTACATTTCAAATAAGAAAAAAACAAATTGTCTTTTTTCAGATGCATTTTTGCTATTTATCTTATTTTAAGAGTAAAAATACTGATTTCATTGGCAAACTATCTCATTTACCTACTCAAATTACAGGTAAATACACTTAATTTAAGATATTTTTACTTATTTTTAGATCGTTTTTTTCAGTGTATAATTAACACCCATCTGTTTGTTTGTTTTTTACACTGTTTTCTGTTGGATAAAATTATAAAATATATATATATATATTTTAGAGGTCTGTGGCTGAGATGTAAAAAAGTGCAAAAAAAAAAACGATGTTCCTGGACAGAGCTGAAACTGGGACTCACACTGCGAAAAATGTAAATCTTTATAAGTAATTTTTCTTAAAATAAGTGATTTTTTTTCTTGTACCGAAGAGGTTAGTGAGACACTTTGTCAATGAAACAAGACAATTCACATTTCAAATAAGAAAAAAACAATCAAATTGTCTTTTTTCAGATGCATTTTTGCTTTTTATCTTATTTTAAGAGTAAAAATGCTCATTTCATTGGCAAACTATTTCATTTACCTACTCAAATTACAGGTAAATACACTTAATTTAAGATATTTTTACTTATTTTTAGATCGTTTTTCCAGTCAGAATCAGAAATACTTGAATAATCCCAGAGGGAAATTACTTTTAGATATATATATATATATA
>NW_015150978.1:273461-275102 GCF_000732505.1 Cyprinodon variegatus | reverse complement strand
TTAATTTAAGAAATCTTTACTTATTTCTAGATTGTTTTTGCAGTGCAGTTATTAGCTCATGGAATGCCAGTTTAGCTGTGGTGAAAGAGTCCATTTATCGGAGGGAGGGAGTGGTGAAGGAGATAAGTTAGACAAGCAAGTGAAAGGGGCGGTGATGAGGTGATGGTGGGGTTGGAGATAATGGCCCCTAGGGTGGGGAAAAGGAGCAGAGAGGCCAAGTGGCACAGCTGACAGTAAAATGGAGAAATACAGTTTGGATAAAACAAAAACAAAAGTGTCAAGTGAGGCCATTTAACCAAAGGGCAACACTGTCAATGTCAGAGGTCCCAACATGGCCCCCGCCCCGCACATTCCCAGATCCATCAATAAGGCCTGTGTGAGGCTGCAGCGGCTCGGCTGCAGCCTGCGTCACAGCTGTGCTCCCTATTTTAAGCATGACTGATTTCCCCAATTGCCTTCAGAGCTTCATCGATTCCTGAGCGGCAGAACTGCGCCCGGCTCCGAAACGAGCTCGTTTCACTGCGTTCCCGGGTCACTGTGGGAGAAAAGCAACAAAAAAAGGCCTCTGCTCAAAGTTCATCTTTTCTTTTTATTAAGTCATTATATTTAGCATCTGGTCTGAAAGGATGAACCACATATTTAGACATGAGCCTTTAGCTGCACTGGATCAGCATGGATGGTTATTACCACTAGAGGGAGCCTGCAGACAGAGTGGGGGCTTAGAAAATAAACTACATACTATATGAACTATTCTAACAACAATAGGTGTCTGTCAGCCTTTACATGAAATCGGATTATTTTAATCTATAGCAGGGGCCAACGTTTATTCATCTGGGGCCTCCAGATTAAGCAGCTCAGGGCTGGATGGGAGGTGGATGTTTTTAACATCTGGGTGAGGGTTGAGGTGCTGACCACACATTTTGAAACTCTTCAGCTGAGAGGGTTCAAGAACTAATATTTACTTGAAAATATGCAGAAAAAAATGTAAATCAAAAAGTTAAAATGTCAGTTTTTAAATGCAAACTGATGGTCTCTTTGTAAAAGTAACACATAGAAGTATTTCTTCCTTGTTTAAGCAATATTCCAGATGTTGATAGAAAAAATTAAATCTTAACTCAATGACTCCTTTGACAGAATCCAGAATCGGGCAGAGTAGCTGAAAAATGTACTCAAGTAAGACTAGAACTACTTTATTTTACTGTTTTACTCAAGCAAAAGTAGAAAGAAATTCAAATGGAAGTAAAAATTTGGTAAAATGGATATTTAACTATTGAGTATTGGTTTAATTGTGTAAAAAGACAGTTATGTGCAAATTTTAGTTATAAAAAGTATATAATTGGACATAAATAACATCATTACCAAATAACGAATTTGGGCAGAAAAAAAAAAAAACTTCAGCTCAGATGATTTTATTCAACATAAACGTTTAGAAACAAATATTTGATTTTCCTTTGGTATCAATAGCGTGTTGTTTAATTAAGTTTACATTATATATGGGATTTATGTTAGGTAAGATAAAGGATTTCCAGCTACAACATCTGGTTTCTGTATATAAAAAAAGATCAAAATCCAGTTGATTATAATAGAATAATAGAAATATAATAGAAAAAGCTTATTGATAGTATTTAAATTGTACTTTTG
>NW_015150978.1:269548-270812 GCF_000732505.1 Cyprinodon variegatus | reverse complement strand
ATTTCTAGTCATTGCCTCTGCCTCGCAATCACAAAATAAATCTTCCAGTGATAATTAAGAAAGGCATGGATAATATTTAATGTGCCGTTTTTTCACAATAAAAAAAATTGTTATTCTTATAAAACCGACCAGATTAGAACTTATAGCTGAGTTATATCATAGTTATTTTTTCCTTAATTTTGCCAAAACACCACATTTCTCCTCTCATTACAAAAAGTCGCCAAATTAAATGTTTTTTTTTTTTATATATATATAAATTAGGGACTTTATTTTTCCTGGCTGCATGGTGCCTGCAGGGTTTATACTCCAGCTTTTTTTTTTTTTTTTTTACATCGTCTTTGCAAATGCAAACTAGAAGGAATCTAGGGTTTCTTCAACTCTTCCCAAATTGAACTTTTGACCATATTTATCATCTAAATGTAAAGAATTAATCTTCTGATCTTAACGATGTGATGATGGTTGTAGCTTTCATACCGTCTGCATCTATGGTTTCTATGGGTTCTCTGCTGTTTGTACGGACGGGTTCGACTACTGATGAGAGCTCATGAGTAAGAGGCTGTCATCCAATCAATCTCTGACCCAAAATAACCCTAAACTCTTCTCCATGTAGGCAGACGGCAGCCTTTTGGATCCAGAACCTTTAGCACATGGTTTACCATAATTTTAGATATAAAAAGACAGCAGAAGTTAAACACAGAGCAGTTTGCAGACCTGCAGGCTCTCGACAGGTGCTAACTGTTCCCCCAAAATGACTGTCAAACACTGAGTTGGAAGGCTGATGATTTGGGCTCAGTTTGGACCTACATGTCCAGGGTCATCTGTCAAACTGCTGAATCTGGGCCCAACATGGATTATTCAAAAAGACGTTGATTTTAAACAGCAGCAAATCTCCTTAAGAACAGGAAAAAAAGGTGCTTAAAATATCTAGAGTTTGGTCTTCTTGTGTCACTTTAGCTTCTGAATATAATTCTTGTTAAATGTGATATTTGTAGGATTAGATGTTCATAAAACAACTATTTATGTTTATTTTTAACAAAAACACACAAATATATATATATATATATATAAATAAATGTGGTTAGACTTGGACTCCAAACAGTGAACTTTTTTTGTGGTAAAGTAGTGGTATTTAGAGGTTTTTACTCCTAAAATCCCTCAAGAAAAAGGGAAGATGATGCCATTTTCCCTTTTTCTCTTTTTTTTTTTTTCTGTGTGCCGGGATTCTGAAAACCTGACATTCTTAATTTGCAGAGAAACAAACTTT
>NW_015150978.1:265793-267432 GCF_000732505.1 Cyprinodon variegatus | reverse complement strand
ATGATGCCACATCATTTGATGGAAATGAAAATGATCAACCTACAGAGGGATGAATTCAAAGGCTCCTCAAAAATAACTGTAAAAAAATGATGCAGCAGGATAGTCCATTTTGCTGAAGTTCATTGCAGCAACTCAAAATGGTATTCAGTCATTTGTATGGCTCCTTTATCAAAGCCAAAAAATAATTTAACGTGTAAATTAACTGAGTTAAAGAACTTCAGACAAATCATGCATGAGTCGTTGCCACAGTGCAGCACTCTTAAACAGCTACAAATCTCTGAAGCAAGTGGATGATATAACGGAGGGTCCCTATGCTGAGAACAGGCCAGTTACCCCTCAGATAAGGGGTCATCCAGTGTTTATGAGCTTTAAAAAGCTCTCTGTCAAACTGTCTCTGCCGAGCTGACCAGGACTTCAGACAGAGACGTCTTTGCTGAGATGTGAAGACACTGAGCAGAGCCAAACATCATTCTGCTGACGTAGATTCATGGAACACTGTGAACCTCTTTGGTGTACAGCCAAGCAGGTGTGCGTCTGAAATGGGCCGAGCCGCAGCCTGCGTGTGTGTCTGCTCAGTTCGAGATACGCTAACATTCTCAAAGCGTGTTGATAAATTCAAACAACTAACATGAAAACAATTTTCATGACATAAAAATGGATCAAAACAGCTAAAAACAGCAAAAGTCAAGTTTATACCTCCTCTTTGTCCCATAGCATTTGGACGGTGCAGCAGAAAGTAACTACTTGGAAGCATGCAGAGAAGCTTTACGGTAACATTTCAGCATTTTATTAGCATGACTGTATAATTTATGTTGAATTGCCAAAGTGGTTAAATGACATGAGTGGACAATCAGAAGGGAAAGGTGCTGCAGCTGCTGAGGGGATCAGTCATGGATGCTGCTGCATAGCATTCAACAGGAGATGCAGTCAGAGGAAAAGAGAAGAACCCTAACCTGTCAAAACCCGACGCTAAATAAGAGAAGTTTTACACTGTAAAAAAAAATCCTGATTTTGAGCAGAAAAAACGATTTTTTCATGGGAAATCTAGGGATAATAATTTAAGTTGGTTAAAAAATCCAAGGTAGTAGCAATATGTAACTTTACCAGCCAAATTGCCGATACTTTTACCTTTAAAAGTATTTTGGAAGATTTTGTTGAATCTTTCAAAACCCCCACCCTCCATCCATCCATCCATCCATCCATCCATCTATTTTCATTTTCTTTCTCTTTATCCTAAACGGGGTGGTGAGGGGTGCTGGTGCCTATCTCAAGCTGTCTATGGGCGAGAGGTGGGGTTCACCCTGGACAGGTCACCAGTCCATCGCAGGGCAACACAGAGACAAACATCCATTCACGCACACTCACACCTAAGGAAGAAGCCGGTTAACCTAACAGTCATGTTTTTGGACTGTGGGAGGAGGCCGGAGTACCCGGAGAGAACCCATGCATGCACAGGGAGAACATGCAAACTCCATGCAAAAAGGCCTGGAATCGAACCCAGAACCATCTTGCTGCAAGGCAGCATTTATCCCACTGCACCACTAAGCAGCCCAGACCTGCCCTCCACACTTTAAAAAAAAATGCACGTGCGAGAGCAATGCACGAGCCCATTTCTCCTCATGCAGGCTCTGTTTGAAAG
>NW_015150978.1:259682-261635 GCF_000732505.1 Cyprinodon variegatus | reverse complement strand
CATTGTCTTATTTCAAGTGTATTTTATCTAATTATCTTACTTTAAGAGTAAAAATGCTCATTCCATTGGCAAACTATCTCATTTACCTACTCAAATTACAGGTAAATACACTTAATTTAAGATATTTTTACTTATTTTTTGATCGTTTTTTCAGTGAATGGAATAAGTTTATTTGTCCCTAAAGTAAAAAAGGATAGTATTTACTTGAAATCAGATTATGTAGGCTTTTTTTCTTATTTCTATTATAAATCATCTTATTTCATTTGCTAAAACTGTTTTACTTACATACTCAATTCAAAGGAACATACATTTATTCAAGATGCATATACTTACTTATTTTTTGCTGTGAAATGATGCATAAAAATATGTCAGTTGGGTTGTTTTTATTCTGGGCAAACGGAGCTGAACCAGAGTGGAATAACAAAGACCTAATGTTTGCTTCTTTGTTAAAACAGCAGCGGCTGAAAGGAAGGTTCCAGTCATGGAGAGACAGACTTTGGGTGGAGTCACCATATGACTGACAGCCTGCAAAGCAACGCTTAGTTTCATCTGGATTAGATTTATTGTTCTATTCTCAGAATAATGCAAAGCTTCAACGCAATCAACAAAAGACAAGAGACTAAACAAAATGCGCCTCGGAAAAGTATTCACACCCTTTAGTGGGTTATTATAATGGTTTTATGAACCATATTCCTAGAAACCTTGACCTAGTGTTACTAAAAATCCCTTAAAAAATATGTTTGGTTGATGTATTGTGACAAAACGTAAAATAGTTCAACCCGTATTTATGCTTTTGTAAATCTTTGTATCAGCTAACCTGAGTAATAATACACTTTTAATTCATGCTGCTTTTGTTTTAAAGTTGTTAAGTAAAGGTCAAAAGGTTGACCAGCTCCTGATATTTGTTCTGGTTTGTCCAGGAAAGGTTTTCATTTGTGCTGCTGTCATTTTGAAAACGTTTTACATAATTTTTGTTTGATTTATTGGGGGTGGAGCAGGTCGACCTTTAAACTTTTTAATGAAAGCAGCAAAGATAAAGATGGATCCTGCACAGGTGCAGCTTGATTGATTGATACCAGTTGTGCAGATGGGTTGACTTTGGTCACCTCTGGAAACTTTTATTAATATCTTTAGAAAGTTAGCAGCAATAAACCACATTTTTGGTTGTTTTTTCATTTTTTTTTTTGCTTTATTTAATTTTCTTTCTTCTTTTTTTTGCAGACATAATGGTTGCATATTTTTTTTCAAATTAGTCTTTTTCACTTCAAGCCCAATACAAAGGCACACGGCCAATAGAAATGTTATGTTAGAAATGCATCTTTGCTCCTCAATCCAGAGTAAAGCCCACCCCCACAAATGAAGCGAACATGATCCGTAAAACGTAATTGGATGAAAAGAACTTTGAAAAAATTTTATTATCTTTTTCAGAAAAAAAAGTTTAAATCTTGGGGAAATCATATTTAAATTTCAAATCATTCTGGCTTAAACAAATATATAAATGTACTCTTTATCAGATGTATTATTCCAAAATTTAAACATCTTCTATTTTTTTTTTTAAATCCTGTCTTAAAATCTGTGGGGGGTTTTTTCGTTATCTTCTGCAGGCCAGTTAGTTCTACGTCAGCCTGAACACCTACCGGTAAATTCGGCCAATCATATTTTAACGATCATCTGTCAATCACATTTTTTCGGTCATAGCATCTTGATTTTCGCAGCTAAAATACCCAATAGTTGAAACCAGAATCCTTTCCTTTCCCATTGAGTTGCGTCCCAGTGTTCACGGGGATGGACGTCTGTAAAAAATGGATGACTGAGGAGACTCATCCACGACCTCCGACACTAAACTCTCCTCCTCTTGCATGTTTCCTCTGTCCATAGCGTTCCTTGACAGCGTCGTTTCTAAGTCACCAATTTAGTGCTACTTGGTCCCAATGGAATTTCCCATTGGAAACC
>NW_015150978.1:255041-257432 GCF_000732505.1 Cyprinodon variegatus | reverse complement strand
AATAGTTACTTTTACTAGTAACTACTTACTTTTATTGTGGAGTAACTCAGTTACGTTCAAAGTAACGTGCCCAACACTGTTAGAAATGCATCATTGCTCCTAAATCCAGAGGATGATCCATAAAATGTATTTGGATAAAAAGAAGAAAAGCTAAGTGTAAAAAAAATCAAAAACATTAAAAAACCAAGTTTTATTTCTGGATTTCTTTTCACAAAACATACATTTTGCCCGTAAAAATAATGGAAGAGAATTGACTCCATAGTAGAGCTAGAAGCAAATTTGCACAAACTATTTTTCTTTCTTTTTTAAACATGTTCAGTGTTGCTTAAATGAGCTACTGAAGCACAGCTTCCCCGCTTGTTGCGCTGATCTCTAGTCCCATATGTCCTGTGTCATTATGAAAAGCCCTGAGGCCTGACCAGCAGGGGTTTCAAATTTAGTTTTCACATTTAAGGAGCATGCCGCTGGCAGCGGGTGACCTCACATGCTCATGCCTCCGCCCGCCCAGCTGACGATTCACGCATGTGCGTATGCGATCGCAGTGAGCTGTGTCCTTTAGAGCTGCTTACAATAATACCCTATCATACCCCTTCTGTCTTTAATCTCTTCACTGAAAGTAGACCAGACTTACTGCCACACGTACGCTCACTAACACAGATACAGGACACGCTCCATCTGGAGAGGATAATGTGTCCTGCAGCTGCCTCAGGATCCACCCTGTTTGTGATAAAAGAGAACAAATCTAAGATAGACAGAGCTGAGGCCCCATTTCCTCTTGATGTAGCTACACTTGCTCGGTCACAAGCACATAAACACCCTCCAAATACAAAAAAAACAAACACATGCAAACAGGTTACACGGATCCATTCACAAAGTAAGGGGTGTGACAAAATGTATTCATGCAGAGGACAGGCCGGTTTTTGTTGTGTGTTTAAAGGTGTAGCAGACAGGAGATCAGAGGGAAACATAAGAAGAGAGAGAGAGGGAGCAGACAGAGTGAGAGAGAGCCTGCTGAGCCACATTTAGACTTCGAGCAAACCCACGATGTACATGTGGGGCAGGCTAAGGCTGAGGGTGATAAAAAGCTTTCTCAAACTGCAGGGACAGCTCGACTCGGAGGAATTTAGTCCCAGGGAACCATAAACTCCAAGTCTAATCCCGGGAAGCGACAGATTGGATCGTCCCAGTCACCCTGGCTCTGTGTCAGACCTATTTGTTTTAGAGTTTCCTTCCAGTCCTGCCGTTTTTGGGGGGGGAGGGTGAGGGAGTCGTGGTGGGATGAGAACCCTCAAGAAGCCGTCGAGAGCCGGACGACCTGACGGCACAAAACAGACCAGGAAGCGCGCCGGGCTCCACAGGGATGAGAGCGGCCACAAGCTGAGGAGCACCAAGAGGGGGAGGACGGCAGAGCGGCCCAGAAGAGGACGGTGAGGAGAAAGTAGGCTAAAGAAAGATGAGTGTGCCGGCCAACTGCGGTTTCTTTTACTCTGTGGAGAGGAGTGTAACTGTGCGGACTGGGAACGTTGGGGGCTCACCGTGCGCCGTCAACAGGCCCATAGACATCAAACACAAACGCAGGCGGTAATTAAGAGCTACCTCCCTTCCTCTGACATTTTCCTATCTGTCTATGTCTTTGTTTTTTGGGGGTTTTCTTCTGGTTTCTGTGATTCTAAAGCTGGCTCTGGGAAGCTTCACATGGTTTCTGTAAGAGTCTCCTCAAAGGTCAAAGGTCATTTTCTGTTTCTGAAACATGGCTTCTATGAAAGTGGCCCAGAAAATCATCTATATTTTTCTTTCTATATGCTTATTTAACACCTTGCTGTAGTCTGTCTCATTTTTTTGCATTCTACTGATACAAATGTTCTGCAAATACATAAATGTGTGGCGAAAAACAGAAAGTGTGGCAAAGAGAAAATTAAGGCTTTAAAAACATTTACCATATAAAACAGGTGCAAAGGAGAAATTCTGCAATCAAATGACAGCAAATGAAAACACGCTTCAAACTGATGCTAACATAAAAAAAAAAAAGGTTACAATTTGTCAGGATTTGGTTTTGTTTTTGTTTTTGGAGTGTTGACCCAAAAGCAGAGGCAGGGAGGCAGAGGTGAATTTCATTAGATTTAATTAAAAAGGGAAACTGAAAACAAAGGCAGGTTATCCAAAAATCCAATAATGAGAACAAAGTCCAAACAAGCATGAAATCAGGAGTCCAAAAATCCAAAAGAATCAAACATAAAAACTAGTCAAAACGAACCATAAATCGTGGAGACATCAGGGGAATCACTGTCACAACGACGAAGACTCAGGAAGACGGAGTTGGAGGAAGTTCGACAAAGTTTAGCAGTGTTTGACGAGGACCCAGCAAAGGGGAACTGAAGAGAGAGGGCTTTT
>NW_015150978.1:250811-253081 GCF_000732505.1 Cyprinodon variegatus | reverse complement strand
TATATATATATATATATATATATACATATATCATTTTCGTTCAATTTTTTTTTTTTTTCTCCGATTGAGCTTTACGAATTGTAGTCCTTTTAAATTGTATTTTACAGATCACGTTCTCTTTGATGAAGACCAATACAAACTAGTGCTGCACTGATACCAATACCAGTATCAGGCGGGGCCCCGATCCAGCTCTAAAATGCTGGTATCAGTATCAGCGAGTACCAACAGATAGGGCACCGATACCATTTTGAGAGCCAAATGTTTCTTCAACTATTGTCACCCATTACAGAGAGGAAATAAAAAGTTCTACTGGATTCACTTTGTTTTAGTCTTTTTCCTGCTTCACGAAGGAAGGCAGCAGCTTGACAAAGCCATGATGGCAATTATTAATTATTATTAATTATTAATATCAATAAATTTTACATCCAGGTAGTATGCAGTTCCTCATATATACACACATCAATTTCAAACAGATGGTATCGGCCAATACTACACAGCTAGGTGTCGGTTATCGGTATCGGGAACAAAAATTGGCATTGACGCAACACTAATACAAACACTCACTCTTGACCAATAAAAACATTGTTACTGGCGTCCCTCAGACCGGACCGCATATTTGCACCATATAAATTTACGCTCTGAACTTCCATATCAATGCTTTTTTTGCACCATTTTTTTTTTCCCACACTGTTTGCATTTGATCTCTGCTGCACTTTATAGAATGGAAATGTTCATTTACTGTCTTTAAAGCTGTACTTTATTTCGTTTCGTTTACACTCTGTGTATACAAAATAACACATGATGAATAAAAGTTGTGTAAGAATAAGAATAATAAATACATCTTCGCTCCTCGCTGCAGAGGAAGGCCTGCCGCGAGAAAGGCAGGGAACCTGATCTGTGAAACGCAAATTGAAAGTAATGTAAGTAATAAAAACTCAATCTTAAAACCAGAAATATGAGGGAAAAAATCAAAAAATAACATCTGTGAACAAAATATTTAAAAAAAAAAAAAAAAATGGATTGTAAAATTGAAAAGCAACTAATAATTTGGAATCAAATTAGAAAAATTAAAATGTCAAAATATATTACAAAAATTAAAAGCATGAAGAAAAAAAATCAGTAAAACAACAGTTAATCTTAAAAACCTTTTTGATTAAAATATCTCTTAATGAAATCAGTTTTATTTCTGATTTTTTTTTTTTTACTTCCAATTACAAAACATGCTCTTTGCCTGCAGCAATAATGAAACAATTCCCTCCACAGCCACAGCTGAGCAGGATGTTTTTAATTTAACGTGACAAAGGATGAAAGGATTAGAAATCAGTTTGTGCATCTTTTATATACATAAAAAAACAATTACAGGCAACTACAAGGAAGAAAACCATTTATAGAAACGTAGATTTTGAGCCATTCTTTGAACCGATTAATCCTCCTTTTCTTCAGCTCATATAAATAATTGTAAATTCCTATACATGGCCTTAATGTCTACATTGTGACTTCATGTGATTTCCTAATGCGGATGGGACTGTTTAAGTCTCTGTTGAATAAAAGGCTGAACCTGTAGGGCGAGTTGACTCATTCCATCATCGGCTTTGTGGCAGCAAAGGCTTGAGGAGTGATGAGCCCGGGTTCAAATGAAAGCTCGACCGCCTTAAAGGCCCGCCGCTCACCCTGCCCCGCAGCTCCTGTATTTTAATGCTCTCCAGATGGGATTGATGTTGCCATGACAGGCGCTGACGCAGAACGGGTGTCAAGTTGCAGGGCGACAGGCTACCATCAATCACACTTCTCAACATTCAGACACTTGGATTTAAAAAAAAAAACAACAACGTATATTTATCCGCCCTCCTTCATGGTTAGCTCTAGTTTTTATGGTTGGAAAGTAATTAGATGTATAAACGTCTATGTCTGCAACAATAGTGGCATTTTAAAGTCATCAATTTGTCCCAGAGATCTTTTTTTTTTTCACCATCAAGCGGTGATTTAATGAATTCAGCGTTCAACAATAATTATTGAAGATTTCCAGAGGACTTCACCATTGAAATTCACCAGAGCTATAGTGAAACTGACAATGCCCACATGCATGGCAGCTGGATGCTGGAATAAAAGTGAAAAAAAAAAGAATTATTTCCCCTTTCCGATTCCTAATCCTCCACGGACGGGTGCGTCGTTGGATTGCCAACTTGAAGAGGGAGGATTCCGTTGGAGTAATTTTCGCCCCTTTTGGGAAGGGGCGGAAATACTGGTTAGCTGATTGGCCTATGTTGGTG
>NW_015150978.1:243836-249981 GCF_000732505.1 Cyprinodon variegatus | reverse complement strand
GGTGGCAGTAGTGTTCTTTGACAAACATGGATGCCTCCAGTAAAGCACATTCAGATGACAATTACTCTTAATTAAAAACACTTATCATTTATTGAACAGCATGTAATAATTTCATATTTAAAGAACTTTCAGAAGCTTAAATTCTGAATTTGACCAAACTTTTCCTTTAAAAGAGCAAATTAAAACAATGATGTCAACATGAATATATAAACTATACAATATTTCTATCTAATCATTTCCATGTGTGAGCAATTTTTAAAGTCTCTACTTTACCTACTGTACATTGACCTGAACAAAAGACAGATGAAGGATAGAGAATAAAGAGAAAAAACAAAACGGTAAAATCCCAGCATCTGAAAGATGTGGAGGATGTTTTTAGCCTGGATCTAATTTTAGCTCAGGTTGACCTACAAATAGAAACTCCTCGCTTGGCATTCATGAATGGCCGGGGGAGGTGGTGCTGCACTGTGTTGCGGGGGATAGAGGGAGGAGGGCTCGGTGTTATACCTGATGGGCTATTCTTAGCTCCACTGTTGCCTAATTTCAGCCTGCTTCCCATTATAGACCGGCTAAAAATAGATGCACAGAAACTGGAGGTTGTTGCAGAAAACAACAACAGAATGGATGGAGGAGGCTGTGAGTGCAGCCATACTGGGAAGAATACATATAGAACATGGGAATAAAAATAATCAAAGGGAGATTTTTAACCTCTTAAAAGCCACCTGGTCGCCGGCAACCATTTTTAAAGCGTTTTAAAGCAACTAACGACTCAGAAATGCTGGTGACATTAAAAGTTCAAAGCCCCACAGCTCTGGAACTGTTATACTTAGAGGTCTGAAATGTGTGGGCTGCTCAGTAGAGCAGTGGGTAGCACTGCTGCCTCCCAGCAAGAAGGTTCTGGGTTCAATTCCTGGCCTAGGGTCTTTCTGCATGGAGTTTGCATGTTCTCCCTGAGAATGTGTGGGTCCTCCTACAGTCCAGAAACATGACTGTTAGGTTGATTGGCTTCTCTAGATTCTCCTTAGGTGTGCGTGAATGTTTGTGTTGTGTGTCTCTGTGTTGTCACTTGCTGTACGTTTGCATTCTGTTAAATTTTAGATAGATGCATTTGCATTTTATTGATATAGAATAAAGATTGGGAAAATTAACTCTGTTTCAATTATTCTTTCTCTTCGGCCACAGCAACCATAAGTTGGTGTCCTGAAGCATTAAACTTGCATTTAACCCATAGAAACCCTAAATCAGACATGTAACGTGTAGAAAAAATGTAATAAAATGAGACATGGCTGTTCTCAAGCATGTTCTTAATTAATTCTGTTCGAAAAGACCTATTATTTTCAGAAACTAGAAGGTGTTAGCTTTCAAAAGATGTGTCACACATGTAATTTGGACTTACAGTTCCTCAGTTATTTGCTTTTCCCTTTGGGTATGCAGAATAGACGAGGTTTATCGGAAATTAGGTGGGTGTTAAGAGGTATATGGAGTAAATTTTGTTCCATCAATATTCCATTCGTTACCCAGTCTAAGGGAAATTTCTTTGATTGTTTCAAAGGAAAACGTCATGGTGCTGAAGAAGTCTCCTTGGTGTTAAATGCCATTAGAGGGGCTTTGGGAAAGCAGGAAGGTGGATCAAAACCTCAGGCGTAACTTTCTTAAGGACTGTTGTGGACGCCCACCAATAATTTCAATTTAAAAAAATTGACATTTATGCACTATTTTTGCACGCCACATATCACTTTACTTGGATTTATCACTTTACTTGGATTAACACTTTTACTTGGATTTATCACTTTACTTGGATTATCACTTTACTTGGATTTATAATTTTACTTGGATTATCACTTTACTTTGATTTATCACTTTACTTGGATTTATCACTTTACTTGGATTATTACTTTACTTGGATTTAGTTTTACATATGCATATATATATATATATATATATATATATATATATATATATATATATATATATACAGAAGAGCTATATGTGTATATATTTTTAGCTTTTTTATTTTTTTTTTATCTTTATTATCTTATGTAGTTGGATGTGTATATATATATAAAACTGTAACTGGAGCGTGTAACAAAAGTAATTTCCCTCTGGGGTTATTTAAGTATTTCTGATTCTGAATACATTGACTTTGGCTCTCAACAATATTTGGGACAGTTTTCTAAATCTGATTTTGCTGCTTTTGAAGGAGGATAATCACTGATGTAGCTGAAAGGGAAAACATCCAATCCACATTTTTCTGGATGTATGGATGAATGAAGCTGAAATTGTGTACATACTAGGGAGGCATGGTATATTGCTGTTGGCATCGGAATCGGCTGTTATTCATCCTTTTATTTATACATTAATGTTTAACTACCCATAAATATAAATATCAGTGTATTTTTGTTCTTTTGTGCTCCATACAATAGGAAAGCATTCAATGAATGTGTTTGAGCTCATTTTTGGAAAATACAATCCCTATTGAAAGCATTTGTGACGAGTAACCTTAAGTCCATCCGCCACCACCCTTAAAGTGTCTCCATCAACTTTCCTCATAAAGTTACTCCCTTAATCAAAACGCTTTGTTTTGGTTCTTTTTCCCAACAACAGAATACAGAACACTGAGCTATTTCTAGACTCATCCTTTAGTTTAATGCTAAATTGATCCCCTGCTGTTCACTCACACCTCTGCTGCAAGCAGAACATACATCCCATATCTCACCTTCAGAACAACAAAAGCTGTTCTTTGTTCTGTGGTGTAAAACTGTAGTTATATTAAAAGGAAAACCACCAACTAAAACTGATTTTCTGCAGACAGACGTATCCAGTCTGTTCTTTGTCGGCTTTTCTGTCATCGGTTTATTTTTGTCCCGATGCCTTTGGTTGTTCTGTGATCGCCGGTCTTTGTCTGTGTCTCTCAACGCCGCCTCATTTCGCCCTCGGTTTATTCTAACCATTTGTCTGTCGTGCTTCTCTGAGCAGCTGCTGATCAACAAAATAAAGCGGAACTCATTTTAGCAAACTTCCTGAGGTTTTTTTTTTATTCAGTTCGCTCTGTTTGAGTATATTTCACAACCCGGTCTCATTTTCTGACACTTTATAAAAGAGCGAGCTTTCGGCTCCTATTTCCTTTTTTGCCAAATGTTTAAAAGTCATCCTTCTTTTCCTCTTTTCCCCAGAACATAAATCTTTAACTTTATTTTATTAGAAATTAGCACCTTTCTCTGAATGATCCTACGCCTATTCTTCCTGTCAGATGCATAAAACAGACTCTCTAAGTGGGATCCGACTTCTTTCATTTTCTTCTCATACTGATTACTAAAATGTGTCTTTGATGAAATCTTCCAGTCGTTTAATTCTCTGCTCTTTTTCTCTGGTTTCAGCTTTGATGTGGAGAATGGGTTATCAGTGGGGCGCAGCCCCCTGGACGCCCAGGGCAGCTCCGGTTCTGGTCTGGTCCTGCAGGCCAACTATCCACACAGCCAGAGGCGGGAATCCTTTCTCTACCGCTCTGACTCGGACTTTGACCTTTCACCCAAAGGTCCCTCCAGGAATCCATCCTCAGCCAGCGATCTGTGAGTTCAACTCCTTCACCTGTGATTGGTTAACTTCTTCTATCCTTTTTTGCAGGAAAACCTTTCTTGCACATGGAGTTTCTCCTCCTCTACGGTCTCACCAATAACCTCAAAATAAATAAAACTTCATAAAAAGATAATTTTTTTAACTCTAAACCTCTTAAATCTCTACTTTTCCTGATGATTCCTATGAACACATGATTTACATGCATGGTCATTATAGAGGGACTTTTATTCCATTATTGCTCCCAAAAAAATAAATAAATTAAATTACATTAAAACTTGGAAAAAATTAATCAAGAAATAACACTTTGAGCAACTTAATAAAAATCAAACATTTTGAACTTTTTCATAAATTTTCATTTTTCCAATTTCATTTATTTTTTAATTTCAATCCCAATAAATATACTCTTGGTGCACTGACCAATAAAAATACAAATAAATAGAAATGCATCTTTGTTCCATAATTCAGAGGACAGCCCACCCCAGAACGGAAAAGAATATTATCTGCAAATTGCAGTTAAAAAAAAAGTATTTATAGAACTCAATCAGAAACAGAGAAATTGCAGAAAATTGAATAAAATAAAATAAAATCTAAAAACAACAACTGGAAAATGTTAAATGAATTGATCTGAGAAAACAGCAAAGTTACTCTAAAAACCTCTTTTGTCTAAAAAAAAGATGTTTTATTTCTGGATTGTCTTTTATTAATCCATTTTTTAAAGGTGTTCTTTGCTTTCTGCAATAATGGATCAAAATTTACTCCATAGCTGGTAATCTGCTAAATAATCGAACAAGTTCTTTTCTTATTCAGTAACGCAATGTTTATTGTCCAACTTGGTCATTTAACAATAAACAGACACTGAGAGAGAACAGGTCCCACACTTTATTTAAGTTTATAAAAATAAAGTCATATTTGAAAGACTTTTAGCTTTTAAGCGCAGTAAAATAAAACACTACATGTAAGTAGGCCTATTATAAATGGTTGGAAGAGTAGATCTTAATCTCAGTAGCTGCCCTTCTGTTACAAATGTGTGCAAAGCTTGGTCGATATTCTGCTAACGTTGGAGAAAAAAAACATTTTCACCTTTGCTATGTTTCAACTAAATACGAAATAAAATTCAAATCACTTGAAACATTTTGTTCAAATAAGTATTTATCATCATCTTAATGGGTTTTTCTTCCCAGTTGTTACGGCTTTGTTGTTGATCTTATTACTTGTGTGGTGAGGAAAAAACAACACGCATCTTCTTAGAGCAAAAACAGTCTTTAAAATAAAAAAATTCCATCAAGCAGATTTATTTTTGTAGCAGCAATTCGCCCAGAATGATGGCTGATATTAGTGGGTTGTTTTTGTATCAGAATCGGCGCCTATGTCCATGTTTTCACCCGAGTCTTCGGTGTGTTCAGCGTGTACGGCGCTCCCTAAATCTGCTTTTATGTCATCTTTAAATTACTGATAGATCTATTTACTATTTAGACTTGTTTTACACCGACTAATGGAAATAAGTTTTCTCGGCGAGGACGTTAATAACAGCGTTTTTATTGGTCCCCAAATGGACTGCCCAGAAGTTTAGAGGAGGAAAATTTGTAAAAACAGGATTTGAAAAAGATGCAATTAATGAAAATCAGTTTCCATTCATAAACATTATACAGTAAAATAAAATCTGGAAAAGAAATAAATCAAAATAAATAATTTGTAAAATAAAATTTGGTAAATATAATCGAAGAACGCATCTATGGAGTCAGAAAGGGGTCAAAATGTTTGTAAACTTTTGTTCTTAGTTGAAACCGCACAGATAAAAGTTGAAACTGAAAAAATAAAAGTTGATATTAAATGTCATATTTTTACCTTATAAACTAAAAAAGCAGACATAAAATAATAAGAATGAAATCTAAATACACATCAAATAGTGGTTGAACTTTTAGATTAGATTAGATTAGCTTTATCGATCTCACAGCGGAGAAATTCACTGGTCACATATTGGCATAGTAATTAAAGAAGAAGGTGCAAACAAGGAGGAAAAAGTCGCATTAAGAATAAACAAGCAAGCACTGTATATACAGTTTATACAAGATAAGAATAAGAATTAAGTGCAAGTGTACATGTATCACACACAATGAAAAAAAATAAATAGGAAATAAAAAAATAAAAAATACAAGGGAGTAACACAGAAATTTGATGTAACATATGTATAAAGGCAATATAAATCATGCTAAAAACCTTTTTGTTTTTCATTCAGAAGTTTTTTTTATTTTTTATTTCCACTTTTAAAATGAGGTCACATGTTTTCAATAATATTGGAACAAAATTCTCCCCATAATGTTGGAGGTACTGAACACAATTTTAATAAAAATCTATTTTTCTGTTATATATCTAGTCTCTTAATATATATATCTAGACGACATTTTTTTAATTTCCACTTTTAAAATGAGGTCACATGTTTTCAATAATATTGGAACAAAATTCTCCCCATAGTGTTGGAGGTACTGAACACAATTTTAATAAAAATCTATTTTTCTGTTATATATCTAGTCTCTTAATATATATATCTAGACGACATTTTTTTAATTTC
>NW_015150978.1:240791-242038 GCF_000732505.1 Cyprinodon variegatus | reverse complement strand
GGATGGGAAGCGAAACGTCTTCAAACTTGGAAACAAAGTCCAGTGGATAGTTTTTAACTTTTTTGGAATGACTATGACCTGAATGGCTGAGAATTTCCCCCAGCATAGTGTCTGAACAGCTTCGCCTTCATGCTTCCAGCAGCCTCAGGTGTCCTTACGCACTCTCGCATATCTGTTTTTAAAGGGAAGAAAGCTTGAAGCACTGGGAGGTCAACTGGTTGTCATCTCGGTGAGAAGATCAAGCAGAATAGATAAATAAATAAAACACTCTCTGTCCCCTAAATGTCTCCACTGCTCTGCCTCCAGCCCAACATACCTCAGCTCTGTCCTTAAAATCACTAAGCTGCAAGCACCTCACCTCTGGTCCCTTTTTCACATCCAGTTTGGTTCTTTTTTTTTTTTGTTTAGTTTTTTTGCATGTCATAAAAACATTAATACCACCTGTTATCATTTATCGCCATTTACCACAGTAAATTCCCTCGCCAACTGCTCCTTATGGGGTGCATGCTATTTTTGTTTAAAATCCTTAAAAAAAAAATGAAACAACACTTTACATACTAAAGTTTACTATGTTTTTTTGAAGTATTAGAACAGCCTCACATTGTATATAATTTAAAGTGTTAAACGGCTTGAATGATATGAAGTCTCCTTACGTTCTGCCCTTATTACTTATTGCAGACACTCGGAAGACATGATCGTCACACCTTTTGCACAGGTGAGTCCTCCTAAGATTTTTTTATTTGCGAGTTTCGTTGTCTGTCTAAGATGCTGCAGTCAGCAGCGACTCTCCGATGAAATCATTACAGAAAAGCTCAGATGGTAACGTGAGCGTTTCACTGGAACAACCCCTCAGCTCTTGCGGTTGGCTCTGTGACAAAAGCCAGACATCCTGCTGGTGTTGCCTGACTCTTGCGAGGGACGTGCGTCACGCTTGTGCTCGGTTTACCCTCTGACAGGAGAGGTGAATCGAATACTGCTGGCTAGTGCTGTTTCAGATTTACATGTCGGCCTGGGCGAGGCCTGGAAACGCGACCCTCTGCAGGCCCTTCTCTGCACGCTGAGTCAATTTTTGGCTGCTGACGGAGGGACAGACATAACACAGAGGCGATGCTATGAAAACATCGAGGGGGGGGGATGGGGAATGCCCTGTGCTGTATATCAGTTAAAGGAATAGTACACCCAAAACATGATTAGCCTTCATTTTCTACTCACCCCCATGCTGAACAACACTCTGGAGTACTTTTTTG
>NW_015150978.1:237954-240651 GCF_000732505.1 Cyprinodon variegatus | reverse complement strand
TTTATAGTTATTATTGTCAGTTTGGTGATTTCATTGTCAATAGACAATTGAAATAAGAAGCTATAAAGATCTGATGGACAGCCATGAGGCTCATGTTTACTTTCTGGTCCAGAGCTTTACTGTTTACAAATTAGCTGATGTGTTGGTGTCCTTGTTATTTATTTATTTATTTATTTTTATTTATTTTGGTTGTAGAGCGGGTTTACTGCTAAAATTTCTTATATACGGTAATAACAATAATAAGGAGGAGGTTTATTTGGAGTAACCACCAATATGTTTTTGTATTGTACAACATCTACACTGGTGTGGACGCACTGAGGAATGAAAGGACGTCTAGATTTGTTTTTTTATTTTTAGTTTTTCGTATTGGAATTCAAAAACAAATAATGGGTTGATTTTTTTTTCTTTTTTTTTTACCCATTTGTTGTTTACAAGCAAAAAAAAACAGGCTTCTTTTTTGTTTTTCAATTTTTTTTTTCAATTAAATTCAATTTACTTGGAACTTTCCAGTTCACCAGATCATCCAGTCAGATTGATTCAAAGTTTTCTATCTAAGGAAAACCAGTTGATTGCATCGACTCATTGACTCGGATGCAATCCGTCACACTAAGCATGCTTGTAGCGACAGTGGAGAGGAAAAACTCCCTTTGAACAGGAAGAAACCTCCAGGCTCAGTGTGAGCGGCCATCTGCTGAGGCCGACTGCCGTTCAAGGAGACAGAAGCAGACATAGAAAAAGAAGCATAGATACGAAGAAACTTGTCAACCAGCTCCACAACTTTTTTTTTTGTTTTTGTTTTAGTTTTAGTGTTAAAACAGGAAACAGTTTATGTCCCAATTTTGTATTTGCCATTTCAAAATCGAATGGCCAGCATGGACCCATAAACTACATAAGCAAAGTCCTAATATAACACGCATGAGTCCATGCTCCTTCTGTACAACAAAAACAGTATAAATGGTATTAACATGTATCAGTACAATGTTCCAACTAGAAAATGTCAGTCAGAGGACCTAAGCCTTGGTAATGAGGATAGCTGCAGATGGGAAGAAGCAGTTTTTTAGATGGGATGTTCTAGTCCTGATGGACCTCAGCCTCCTGTCAGAGGGGTGGGGCTGGAACAGCCTGTGTCCAGGGTGGGAGGAGCTAAGCTACAGTCATTCCTGCTCACCTCAGAGTCCTGGAAGTGTACAGTTCTTGAAGACAGGGATGACTGCAACCAATCACACTCTCTGCAGAACAAATGATGCTCTGCATCAGAGAAGGAATTGTATAGACTGGAAGTCAGACAAATGGATGCCACTCCTATTAGCTTTTTGATAAACGTGTTTCATTTTTGTTCACCATGACTACTTTCTGTTTATCCAGAAGTTAAAGTCCTAAGAGGGGGCTATTTAGGGGGCTTTTTCCATGGCTTAATGCCCTTTTTCTTCTTCTTCTTTTTCATATGTTGAGCAGAGGAGCCTCACCAGCAGTTGGCCATAGAGACTCTAGATGAGCTGGATTGGTGTCTGGAACAACTAGAGACGCTGAAAACGCGACACTCTGTCAGCGAGATGGCTTCAAACAAGGTAAGGTTCAACAAAACAGCCGCTCTCAATCACTACCAAGAAGACAGACGGACTGTTTAATTGTAGAGGCCTGTCAGAGAAATACCACAGCTGGGCCAAAAAGTATTCAGTCTGCCACCGTAATGATCATCCATCATCACTTTAGCTAGGAAAAAATACAAAAAATAAAGGAAATAAAATTTTTAAAGAATTCATTTGTAAATTATGTCAGAAAATAAATAGTTGGACACCCACCGACCAAACCTAACAAGACATTGCTGTTGCTCTTCTGATGAATACCGGTAAGTATTGCTGAGTAGCATCAGCATTAATTTCAGGCTGTTTGACGAAACATTGTAGCCACAGCTGCCTTGGGGCACGCTGGCTGAAGCCAGGTTGCCATAGACGAGGGCTACTAAAAGAGCATTGCATAATTTCAAGTCAGATGTTGCCCAAAGATACCATGAAAGAAATGGGATTCAAACCAGCGACCAACCAGATGCCACGCAAACTTTCACATCCTATACCAGAAACTCTTTTCTGCCACTGCTGCGCCGTGTCAAACTGCTTTTTACATATCAGATTCTTCACACGTCTTAGGGCGGGCTTTTATCTTCAAGACGCATTTCTATTGGTCAACACAGCGTTAGCAACAACGGTATTTATTGGTAAATTGGTAAATTCTCACAGAGAAAGTTTGTGAGTCATCGAAAATCTTAAAAAGTGATATCTGTAAAAAAAATAAATAAATACAAATATGAATTCTATACATTTTTGAAAAAAATACATTTTAAAAATAAAAATTAAATAAAAAAAAATATTTAGAAATAAATTATTTTAAAAAATGTCTGAGGAAACTGTTATCTAAAAACCCTTTTTTTTATCAATGATACATTTCTGTATTTTTTTTATTTATTTATTTCCATTTACAAATATTTGTTTCCAACAATAATGGTACACAATTCATTGTTGTTAATCCTGTAGGTTTGTAACCTGACTCCGCCAGATGGATTTGCTCCGCATATCCATCTGGTAACTTTTCGTAGAAGTAATTTTGGGAAGGGGCGAAAATACTGGTTAGCTGATTGGCCTATGTTGGTGATAGACGGGCCAAATAAACCAATCAGATCAACGAAGCATATGACGTACT
>NW_015150978.1:234744-236624 GCF_000732505.1 Cyprinodon variegatus | reverse complement strand
GACTTCTCCATTAATTCACTGCTTTCCCCTCGTTTCATCTTTGCACTGGTGCATGAGGTGAATCTGTATCCCTGCTCCTACCTGCCCTGCCTGCTCTGTTTCTCTATTCTAATAGCAGCCCATTGATTCCCCAACCATAGCTGGAGCTGCTGCCTGATTGGCTGCTATTCTTAGACCTTTTTTATTTATTTATTTTTTTTTTTGAAGGAGGAGGCGGACACTGGAGTATCTCCCTGTTTCTGTTTACACACATAGTGAGCAGGCAGTAACAGTGTGAATGAGGAACAGGCAGGGAGAGGCATGTTGTGTGGCGCTCACATCCCCCTGCATTCCCTAAGCTGCGGCTCTATCCTTTTTTCTCATCATTTTCAATTAAATTTTTCTTTGAGTTGATCAGAGGAGAAGCAGCAAACTCTTTATTTTCTTTATTTTGACTCCTATGCGTACCTCTTTGTGCTGAGATGCCAGAAGTGAGTTGTTTTATCTGTGCGCTGTGGATATCCGCTCAGGTAAGCAGAGGCTGGCGCTGAACTTGGTTGCAGAAGTGAGACCTTAACCTGGGTTTAGTGTTACCTGTCTAGAGAAGGAGAAACACCTGGAGGATGAAACATGAGTGGGTTTTTCTCCTCACATGTCTCATCTAAGCATATTTGATCATATTTACCTCATTTCGTTGTGTTTATGTCTTATTTTTTCTTATCCGAGGCTTTGTTTCTTAAATGGTGAGCCTTCTGTCTGATTATTTGATTTGTTTTCAGTTCAAGAGGATGCTGAACCGAGAGCTCAGCCAGCTGTCAGAGACCAGCCGCTCAGGGAACCAGGTGTCCGAGTTCATCTCCAGCACCTTTCTGGGTAAAAAATGGCTCCTCTTTTTAACATCTCTCTAAGTAAATGAGGCTGTTATGAAAGTATTCATACGTCTTAAACCTTTTCAAATACAACCAACAAACTTTAACATATTTTTTCAGAGGTTTTATGTAAAACACTAAAAAAAGGATTGGAGAGGAAGGGATTATGCATTTGTATTCAGACCCTTTGGATCAGAACGCTGTGAAAACTAAATCATTCTTCTTTGCAAAATAGCCAAAGCTCCATCTCACTGGATGGAGGTGGTCTGTTAGCATCCTGGGCTTTGACTAGGACACTGTGGTTCATTGCAGTTTGGCTGTCTGTTTAGAGTTGTTTCCAGTTTGAAGGTAAACATTCATCCCAGTTTTGCCGTCTTTAAAAGTTCCCCAAGCATCCCGCAGCATGATACCTCCACCACCATGTGTTAGAGCTATAAAAATAATAATAATTAATCTGACCAGACCTTAGAATTGAATCACAAACAGATGTCCTCACATATGATTAACTTTTTTACACTTCTATGAAGCCCTGATTTGTAGAGTGTGTCTCTTTAAGTTTCCCAGACAGCAGAATCACGAAGCAGAGAAATTGATCTCCGAACATCGCTCAGTGAAAACTTTGGCTGCATTTTTGATTGATCCTCTCCTTAACTGACCTCTCCATTTAGGTGGACACCCATTTCCTGCTACAGCAGCCATTTATTATAGACCATCAGATTACACAGGACCTTTTAAATACACCAGAAGTTCCCAAACATTGCAGCAAAATGCAACAAACTGGCAACCCTCTAAACACACTTACATATTAACTTAATAACGTCACACTATACAGGTTAATTAAACAGGGGCATTTAATTATTTAATTTTGCATTTTACAATATATTTACTTAACCCTGTAATGCCAAATGTATCATATTTGATACATACGGTTTCTGAAATGTTTTTCGTCTGAAACCTTTTTCATAATTTAATGGTAAAAACTCAAAATCCTATTGTACACAATCAGATATTCCTGATAACAGCCAGTACAAG
>NW_015150978.1:231198-232023 GCF_000732505.1 Cyprinodon variegatus | reverse complement strand
GGATACACGTGCATTGATGTAGTTTAAAGTGAATTGTTCGTACAAAATTAAAGAGATAAACAGGTTTTGACTATGGATGTGCTGGTCTGACCAGGTATTCTCATCTGACAGAACACCTGCATGTGTTGCTACAGTAGTAGCCATTCAAAATGTCCCCACTTTCCTTGAAGGGCCCATGGCTGGTCCCCTACAATTCATTTTTAAACATCAATATTTGTACTAAAATATTCTTTCTGTCATAATATGTGGTCATTAAGACCTCTGGTCAGAACAGCGGCGTATGCTGAAAATTTTCGGGTGGCCGAAAGAGGATAGGCGCCAGAACCTGAGGGTCAAGCCAAAGATAAGACTAACTATACTTTCCTACAGCCTTTGCTAACATATAGATGCGTATATTTAAAGATCCGTGCTTTCTAGATAAAAGGTATAGTGGATACAATTCTTTCAAGTGTGAATTCTGGGACGAACATCTTTTCCATTGTCATTACTAACGTACTTTTATCATTAATCATTCTGCAGAAAATTGATATTTTCAATCACTAATGTCTACATAAATTGATTATATAAGACGTTTTTATTAAAATAGTTATTTATGATTTTACTGAAGACTCCTAGATGACTTGCAGTGACGCATCATCGTCTCATTACCCCATATAACACAAAATCTATTTCTGAAAAGAGCATGAATTTTGTACTTATCTTTAATGTTACTATATTAATGTGCATAATTAACCAAAGTGTTTTTGTTGTCAAAAAATTATGAATACAGAAAAAAATGTTAAGTAATATGTGAAAAATTAAAAATTCCACTTGAGAGTATTACTG
>NW_015150978.1:226537-229192 GCF_000732505.1 Cyprinodon variegatus | reverse complement strand
GCACCACCAACTCACAAACGATGGGTAGAGGAGCTGATGGCACATCTTAAGGCTGGTTTATACTCAGAAACCAGGTCGTCTGCGTGTGTCGCAGTTAATGCGAATATGCCCCGCCCATTCCGCAGACACTGCTGCACCTCTCAAAAGTTGTAGGTGACCGCAGACAGGAGGCATGTGATTGGTCAAATCTACATCCTCTCTACACTCTGCATATTTCCTGTTTGGTACCTTACTGGCCTGTTTTGCTTGTAAGACCGACATATTGGAAAATGACTCGGGAAGTTGGACCAGCTAGAAGAGCGAGATGCGTGAGAATGCTGGGACCCTTTTTCCACCTGGATCCCCGCTCTTTTTGGCCCTCATGTCCCTCCGTTGTCGCACAAACTTGCCCCCACTTCCTCACCGCCTCGGCCGTATCTAGACCCACAGCTAGTTCCTGATTGTCCCTCTTGCGTTGTGGCGTGGAATAACATAGTGCAGACCACGCTTCAATATTGGGCATAAATCAAAAATATCTGCAACAAGCTCACTGCGACACACTGCTGCGGGAGGATAACCAGGCCTTGAGACATAAAGGGAATGTTTGGTGTTTTAGATTTAAATAAAAACTCACCTTTTCTTTCTTACCTCCAAATATCCTCTATATGGCATTCCATTCGTTATTTCTTTTTTTTTTCCAGATTTAATTGATAGACAATAATTAGCAGTAATGTCTATGGTCTTATGCACTTGTTTTGTGTTAGTTTTATTTTTGCCCTTGCAGTGCTCATTGTAGTACGTTTGATGAGGTTCATCATGTGGTAGGCTTCGCGTCAATGACGGTTGTTTTATGTCCCGTTCAGACTCCGAGCTGGCCCTGATGTACAATGACTTGTCTGTCCTGGAGAATCATCACTTGGCTGTGGGTTTTAAGCTTCTGCAGGAGGACAACTGCGACATCTTCCAGAACCTGAGCAAAAAACAGAGACAGTCTCTGCGCAAAATGGTCATTGACATGGTAAACCAAAAATACCTCATCTAAGACTTTTTTTCAAAGTTATTTTAATGCATTGGGTGTGATGGGATCTGATTGATGTTTTTTTGCAGGTGCTGGCCACTGACATGTCTAAACACATGAACCTCTTAGCAGATTTGAAAACTATGGTGGAGACAAAGAAAGTAACCAGTCTGGGTGTCCTACTATTAGACAACTACTCGGATCGCATACAGGTGAGAAAGAAGGAAATCTAAATTTAATGTGATAAATCAACATGTGTGTGTGACATGAAATAGAAATATCATGTACATTTCCACTAGATAGTTATACACTTTTTGTTAGTCAGTGATAACCCCCCCTCCCTCCCCACTACCTAAAAAGATCTAGGGAAGTTTGTGGCTTTAATGTCACAGAATGTGAAATCAGTTGAAGAGCCCTAAATATTTGTACGATGCTTTAATGGCATCCGTATAAATTCAGACTGTGGGAGAACAGCAGTGGTGGTTTTATTGGACCTTAGTGCCTCATTCAACACTGTAGATCACTCTATCGTTTCCAATAAAAGTTCAGAAACAATCCACTGGACTTTGTTTCCAAGTTTGAAGACATTTCGCTTCCCATCCAGGAAGCTTTTTCAAATCAAAATGTCAGAAATAGCGTTAAGTTTGAGTCTTGTTTTTGTTTAGAAAACACGCAAATTGAAACAGATAAACGAGTCCCCCCATTGGAATGGGGGTCATTTGGCTTCTTTTGCTAGCCTGCAATGCCCCGTACCTGTCCTTTGCCTGGTCCTGTCGAGGACTAAAATTTTCACATTTTGGATAAAGACAATAGGTGGTCTGAGAGGGGTGTGAAGGAAGCCATCTATGTTAAGAAAGAAAAACCAACCTTAAACAGAGGGGGTGGACTCACATTTCATCTTTCAAAAACCTACAATGCAGCAATTGAGTCGATCCCTTCCTGCAATCATCGCAGCTTTAACTCCTTTACAGGGGAACAGAAGACCTCGCCTATTCAGCCAGGCCAACAATTCCCTTAAACGACCCCCTTTTCTGAGACATAGACAGGTATGGTGCGTTGCAGGCTAACAAAAGAAGCCAAACAACCCCCATTCCAAGGGGTGGACCCATTTATCTGTTTCAATTTGCATGTTTTCTAAACTGAAACAAGGCTTTGTTGGGCTGCTGTATAAAGCCTCGAACGCAAAGCTATTTCTGACATTTCGAATTGAAAAAGCTTAATGGATCGGAAGAGAAACGTCTTCAAACTTGTAAACAATGTCCAGCGTTCTTTTTTGTTTTTTTTACGTTTTTGGAAGGACTATGACCTGGAAGAAAATTGGGTTTGTCTTTCTGGTCCAGCACTATTCCTAACTGAAGGCCTTTTTTGTTATTAAGTAACATCACAGTAGAAACCACAAAAATTACATATGGCGTTCACCAAGGCTTTATTTTAGGCAGAGATGGGAAGTAACGAAGTACAAATACTTCGTTACTGCACACAAGTAGATTTTTCTGATATTTTTACTTTACTTTACTACTTATTTTTATGGCGACTTTTTACTTCTACTCGTTACATTTTTACGCAAATATCTGTACTTTCTACTCCTTACATTTTTAAAAATTGGCTCGTTACTTTAGTTTTGAATCATTTCAATGGAGTTACCGTTATTATTTTTC
>NW_015150978.1:217925-225301 GCF_000732505.1 Cyprinodon variegatus | reverse complement strand
GTACCGGATGTTCTGATTTCAACTCCCATGGACTGCCACTCTAGGTTCCTGAGTAAGACCCTTAACCCCACACTGCTCCCTGGGCGCCCCATGATGGCAGTCCACTGCTTGGGTTAAATGCAGAGAGTTAATTTCGTTGCTTTGTACTCTGCCAGTGCAATGACAATAAAAGCTGGAAAAGATTAAACACAGCTTGATCACAATGTCAACAAGTGACGATTAACTCTGGCAAGCAGTTGATGTCCCTAAATTGTAAACTGCAATTGCAAAAAAATGTAAATTTAAGTGAGCCAATTTTTCTAAAATGTTCCATATTCCCTTGATATTAGCAGATAAAAATGATTTATGTTTACATTTAAAAATAAGCTCCATTATCTTATTTCAAAATCAAATGTTTGTTTTTTAAGGGCAAAAATACCAGTTCCATCCCCTATTGACCTGCTCACATTTAGGCCAAATACACTTGGTTTGACATTTAAACTCTTTTTTAAGATCTTTTCTTTCAGTGCTTCAGCTAAATCCAAGCAAAACTGATGTAATATATATTTTCCACCGCAGGGAAGAGCTTTCAAAAGAGAGGTAGCATGATAAACATGATTTACATAGAGTGGAGCTCAAGCTAGAGCAGAACAAGCGTTGATCATAAAATTCACTTTCGGTTGTCTACAAATGGGGAAAATCACAGCTTTGGGAAATTCCTTCCCGGTGGAAACGGGACAAACAGCTCGCAGGCTGGCTGGCTGGGATCTGTGGCAGTTTATTAATTCTTTTTTTTTTATTCTAAATGCAGGTTCTTCAGAACATGGTGCACTGTGCAGACCTAAGCAACCCTACCAAACCTCTTGAACTGTACCGTAAGTGGACTGATCGCATCATGGTGGAGTTTTTCACTCAGGGGGACAGAGAGAGAGACAAAGGAATGGAGATAAGCCCCATGTGCGACAAACACAATGCCTCCATAGAGAAGAATCAGGTATGTAGTAGAGAGCCTTCAATAGAGGAAAGCATGCTAGGGACACTTAGCATGGGGTTAGATAACTGTCAACAAAAACAAATGCTTGGGTGTCTAAATATCCTAAAATAGGTTAGTGTGAATACATTTAAGATTTGTATTTTCGTTTGAGAAAATACTTGCTACAGAGCAACAGTGCAACAGGTACAAAGCGGAGTGGCAGCCTAGTGGTTATAGCATTGGAATCCAGAGGTTCAGAGTTCAAGACCCACTCGCACAGAATGCCACTCTGTGTCCCTGAGCAAAATGGCAAAATGGCAGCCCACTGCTCCCAAATAGATGGGTTAAATGCAGGGGTATGGAAATAAATCTGTGTCGCTGGGATTTGAATTAAAAATGCCACTGAAATTTAAATGTTGTATGTTTGTACTTACTGTTTCAGTGTTAAAATATATTCAGAACACATTTTTGACCTAAAAAAAAATGTATTGTCATTATTTCTACACAGTTCAAATTTCATGTTATTTTCTCTTCAAGCTAAAAATTTACATTACTTTTTTAAAGTGATTACATTTTCAATACTTATTTTCAGTTTAATTTTTCAGTGTTAAAAAAATCTGCATATAAAAAAATTCAACCTTTCAAAATTCAAACTCAATATTTTCAGCCTCCTGAGATTCAACTGGCTCTATTTCACCGTCTTAAATTCGGCGTCTAAATTCAGTGTAAAAAGGGAAGGGTTACTTCAGGTCACAGATATTAGCAATGGATTGTGGCGTCCAACACCCAGCCAATCCCGTTACGGTTTCTTAGTCACTTGACGTGACACTTGTGGCGCTCATACTGAAGGAAATGACGGAGCCGGTCATGAAAGCTAACGCTAACTCAACGGTGAGTTTATTACTTTCATTTTTCTGTAGTTGAGTTAGCGTTAGCTTGCATGACCGGCTCCGTGATGCTGGTTTTCCTTCTGTATCAGCGCCACAAGCGTCACGTCACGTGACTAAGAAACCGTAACGGGATTGGAAGTTTGAATTCTGAATATGACCTGACTTCTCCTTTAAGCTGACGGACATTTTCTGAAATACATTTACAAAGTCAGACACCTATGCACGTTTTTATTGAGTGTTTTCCACTGTGCAAAGAATAAACTGACTAACATTTGGGGTTCGTTTTCAGGTTGGTTTCATCGACTACATCGTTCATCCTCTCTGGGAGACGTGGGCTGACCTGGTGCATCCTGATGCTCAGGAGATCTTGGACACATTGGAGGACAACAGAGAATGGTATCAGAGCATGATCCCTCGAAGCCCCTCACCCAGCCCAGATGGGCAGGAAGAGAGCGGCTCTCTGGAGGAAGCTTCCGCAACCGGCTGCGGCCCAGGCTCCACCACAGCTGAGAAGTTCCAGTTCGTTCTGACCTTGGAGGAAGAAGGCGAGTCTGACACAGAGAGCTTGCCTGAAGAAGAGAGGGGCCGAAAACATGGCGCCGCATTTGAATCAGGATCCGTCTCAACACGACGGCTCAACAAAATCCTCACCAGTGACTCGGGCAGGACATTTTCTTTGGACTCTGAGAAGGATATGGCAGAAGACAGAGAAACAGACCAAGAAGGCCTCTCTGAGGTCCCGCGTTTCAGACTCGGCACATAGCACCACCCACAGAGGTGTCCCTCTAGTTCTTCTTTATTTCATACAAATCAATGTCAGTTCCTTGGCCTCTGTCACTGTTCTTCCCTCACTTTAAATTGGACGCCATCTTTTTCTGGGTTCCCTCAAACGGGAAGACAGTAAGGCTCAAGGTTGTGGGGAGCATAACGAGGGTGTGCAGCTCTACACCGTGGTCACTTGCACTGAAAAAAAAAGCAATAGATCTGAACACCGTTCCATGAAGGACATAGAACAACTTTCCTACCTGTCAGTTGTGTTCTCTGTTTTCATTAACGAAGACAAGTAGAAAAAAAAAAACACATCCTAGCAGCGACTCAAAGCTCTACGAAGACTAAAGACAGAGAAGTCTTTTGAAAATTCGTAATGGAACTGAAAAACTGAAGGATCATTTTTGAAAAGGTCTATTCAGACTTCTTGCCATGCAGGCTGTGAGGACAATGCCATTACTGTGGCGTTTTACCCAGAATGTTGTCGTGTTTCTTATCCTTATTTATACACCTGTTAGAGATTCGGTCCAAACAGAAGACAGAAGAATGACGTTATTGGAGTAAAAGGACATGGAGGAAGACGAACATGTGGAAAACTAAACGTAGCAAATGTTTGGACTGATTAATTTACTGTAACCATACTGGCACACCAATGCTTGTTTTTGCTTGTGATGCACACTGCTGTCTTGTTTTGTTTATCAGACAGGTAGGATCTTTATTATGTTTTTAATTTCTATTTTATAGCCCTAAACTAGGACTTTTTTTTATTTTATCCAAAGACTAACAAAGCTACAGTAGTAGCCATTCAAAATGGCCACTCCCTGTCAAAGGGCAGCCGAACTGCAGCAAAACCCACTCCAACTTTCAGCCACTGACTCCACTGAATTACAGGGTCTGACTAGGAGATGATGCTTCTCTTCAGATCTTAATCTCCACAAATCATGACAGAAAGAATATTTTAGATGTTAAAAAAAGGAAATAGGGGACTAGCCAAGGTACAGCCAAGGGCCCATCAAGGAAAGTTGTCTGTTAAGGCGTTATATCCAAGGACGTTTAGGAAAAGCAGGTGCTGCCTCCTAGTGTCTGAACATGGAAACTATTGGGTCTGAACCAAAGTTTTGCTTTAAAAATGTTATCAGTTTTTTTTTCTTTTTTTAGTAAGTTTTCAAGTTTTTATTCCTTTGAAAATAGAAATTTACATTCTAGAAGTTTGGCTAAAATGTGTGTCTCTTGTCCCATTTGCGGAGTTTTATTTTTATACACTAACAAGCACTGATAGTCATTTTTAAGGGCTTAAGCCAAAACAGGAACACGCTGATGGCAATCAGCAAAAAATGTCAAACTCTTAGCTCTGCATTCAAGTTTTCTTTAGTCATCTGTTTTATTTCTATTTTTATTTTAAACAACTCGACATACTAGATTGATGTAGCTGAAACAAACCCCAAAGGGGAAACCAACAGAGAGTTAACTATGCCACATTTTTGCTCTTTTTTTCCCCTCTCATAGATCAATATTTTTCTCTTTTGAGGGGAAACAGTCAATGATACCAAACAAGTGCCAAGCAAGCCTGACAAAAGCAGTACTGTAATTTCCATTTTGCCACTGGCTACTTTCCATCAGCAGCTGATAAAGCCGGCCAATTGTAGCGCTCTGTGTGCCAACCGGACCTTACTGTCTGTGATCAGTTTTTTTTTTTTTTTACTCCTTTTCAGTTCACTGAATCTGACATTGTCTTAAAACAGTGATTTCATTTTGTGATTGATTTTATTTGGTTGACATTTTTAGTTTATTATTGTTTTGTGTTGTTGGTTAAACCAAATGCACTTTGAATGGTACTTTTGCAGTTCTGCACTTTCAGTGCACTTAAACATGTATAACATGACCATGTTACTGTTTTGTCAAGCGGGGGTGTTATTGCAAGAGCTGGAGCACTACGGGTGTTAAAGTGATGACGTCGTAGGGACTTCTTTAAAGAACTATATAAAAAAAAAATGTGTTATGTGCATCGTTGGTTGAAGGATTGTTTATTATGGATTGCGTATGTTACATTTGTTTTATTTTGTTACCATTAAAATAGTAAGTTATGTTTTAATTTGTTAATAAGCTACACGTTTCTATGGAAGCCTTATTTTAATTTGATATTTGATTTTCCGATTAGATATGCTCTATCTGTAAATCCTAAATAACACCTAACGCTCCAACTCTCAAGGGTGCCTTCAACACTAAGGACTATTATAACCCTTTGTTAACCAGCACAATAATATGCAATGATTAAACCCGACTACCGAAGTGATTTTTTTTGTATTTTCCTCACAGAGATCCATGTGCAATGTATTTTTCTGTGCTAAGTGTTTGCACAATGAGACGAATGGACAGTGCCTTAGTGAAGGCTCACGTGCGTTCATGTAAAATGAGACAAACTGTGACTATTACTCTGACTATATTGTTTCTGCTTTTTTTCGTTTCGGTAAATCTGCTAATAATACAACTCATTTGGAAAGCTTTTGTTTTTCTGCAGAGTGACAGATTTTCTCCTGTGTTTTCGGAAGCATCTTAGTTCTGCTTTCTGTTTGCCCTGAGCTCACCATGTGGCTCATGAAGCCCATGCAGTATTTGTGCTGAATAAACACCTCGGTTTCATAGTGAATATAGAAATCCACATTCTGCCCCCCGTGTTTATTCACAGATCAAAAATAATACGATGACATGCTGCAGCTTTTGACAATCCAGACTCTGCTGTTTTAACACTGTGTGTGTTACTGCTCCTTCCAACTACGACTTTCTAATAAAGAAAAAATACTCTCTTTGATGACATGCTCTGCCAGGTTTTTCATTTGATCAAAAATATTTGAACATATATGTGCTGGTAGATACATAAATCAAGCATTACATTACTATCAGTTGAATAATAGATTGATGGCCATTCAGTGGTGGTTTGAGACTAATTTCACCAGGGTGGGGCCAGTGTTTTTCCATGCAAAGAGCAAAGGAAACAACAAAACAAAAGTGTAAAAGTTCATCATTTAATATATCAAGAGACCTTAAGGACTTTTACTCCTCTAAATACCCTGATCGAAAGAGATTGTAATACTATTTAGGTATAACTGAAGCTAAATATGTTAAAATTACCCTGAAGATTTAAAAAACAAAACAAAAAAAGTACCTTTGTCTAAGTCATCAATTACAGATTCTTTGCATAACAGAAACAGGCTCAAAATAGGACCCAGTATTCAAGGCGGACAAACAGATTTCTCAAAATGTTTATTAGAAACAAAGTGAGCAGCGTCTGTGTCTAATGCATGAACCTCTGCAGAACGAGACATCTCAGTGACCACGTCTTTCTGGAGGTGGATGATAATGAACAGAGAGTTCCTAACCTGGTCTTATTGTTCGGTCCGAGCCCAGAGGATCAGGTTGGTTCCAGCCGGTCGGCTGATAACACGATACGGCGGAGGCCACCCAGAGAGTTGCAGAAGCTGATGTCTCAGAGGTCAGGGGACAGGCAGGAGATCAGAACCGAGCAGACGAAGGTAGGCAGGATCATTCAGAGAGTGAAGCCAAAGTCCGTGTCAAAGACATGCTCGGTAGTCAGAGCCAGGAGATCAGAGGTCCGAAGAGGTACTGAAGCGAAATCCAGAACGCAGTCGGGCAACAATTCCAGGTTCAGTTCACATACAGGCAGAAATCCGGCAGTAGTCCGAAGACAGGTCAGGCAAACAGATCAGAATGGGGACAAGCAGGCTCAGACGTTCAGAGGCAGAATGGGTCAGGATCGGGCAATCAGAAAACACAGGTACGCAAGAGAACTCTCACCACAGTCTAGAATAATCTGGCACCGATGACTGGTCTGAAGGCTGGTTAAATAGAGGCTAAAGCAGATGGATCAGATGAGTGGTAATGAGAACTGGGCGGAGATAAGCAGGTAAATTTAGGTAATTTTATATTTTACCATGATTCGTTGTATATTGTGAACATGTGCAGTTCTAGACAGAGAGCAGGGGGACGTGTAAAACAGGTCCTGACCCCTGTACTAGAAACATATACTGTAAAAAATGAAAGTCGTTTTTTTTTCTTGCATTAAGTGTATTTTCTCTTGATTTGAGTCAGTCAATTTGCCAGTGGAATAATATAATAATATTATAATTTATGTTTGAAATAAGAATTCTATTTTTTTATTTCAAGGGCATCATATCTTATTATAAGGGGAAAAAAACTTATTCCTTTTGCACATCATATTATTTACCTTGAATTAGGGGCAAATGCACTGATTTTAATACATTTTTACTCACTTAAATCAGTTTTTTCAGTTTAAGATTAAATAAATTCTTATGATGATATGTGTGGATTACAGAATTACACAAGGGATTAATAAAGTAATTATGATAATGATTATGAAAAGACAATAACTGATTAATTCCTTCTGCTAATTAAATATTTTGCCTTTTTAATTTACTTATTAAGTATTAACTATCTATTTAAAAATTATAGTCAGCTTTAAGCTCCAGTAGTATTCTTATAGCATCACATTTATTATTTGGTAGCAGAGGGGGATTTACAATTAGGCAATACTAGGCAGTCGCCTAGGGCCCCAACTTCCTGAGGGCCCCATAAAACTCTGTTTAGATGTATGATTAATATAACTATTCCTTGTTTGCGCACATTAATTATGTCTTTTATTAAAAATCCTTTTGCTAAAATGCCATCAGAACGAATATTAAGTGTTAAAAATAACAAGTGCGTCTCAGCCCCCCCTTCATTTTCCATCA
>NW_015150978.1:215382-217225 GCF_000732505.1 Cyprinodon variegatus | reverse complement strand
GGTACCGAACAGACGCCTCTCTGGCTGCAACGCGCGCTCCCGACACAGGGGGAACAGATTTTCACGGGGAAACAGAATTTCGCACAAGACCGGTTCTTCCGTCTGTTCGGTACCATTTAAAAACTCCAAGGACCGACCGCAGGAAAAACAAAACCGCGTTAAACTGCTCACATGAGTGCCGCAGAACGGGCAAAACGCAACTCGATTCGCTTCCATCTTGGGTCATCATGAACGCTCCGGTTATCACTTCCGGGTAAGCTTCGAAGACAGTCCCTCCCTTTCCGTAAGATTTTGTCAGTTGTAAATTTGTTTTCTGAAATGTAAATTTGTTTTATGATTTGTAAAAGTGTTTCGTTTGTTGTAAATTTGTTTTCTGAAATTTAAATTTGTTTCGAGATTTGTAAAAGTGTTTCGTTTGTTGTAAATTTGTTTTCTGAAATTTAAATTTGTTTCGAGATTTGTAAAAGTGTTTCAGATTTTGTATTGTTGGTTTGCACTTCCCGGGGACCGTAGTTTTATGTGTTGTCTTCTAATTTCAGAGGGCCCCCTGCCCGTTTTTGCCTAGGGCCTCAAATCTACTAAATCCGCCCCTGTTTGGTTGGTCTGGAGTCTCACTCTTTCCCTGTTTTTGTCATTCTTTTCTTTTCTGTGGCCGCATCCTTGTCAGTTTTGACTAGAACCAAATATTGTGAGGCACCAGTGAGTTTTATCAGTCAAACATGCTGCATAAATAAAGGCTCCTCTGCTCCTAATGAATGGAACACGAAGGCTTCAGTAGGATAGGGGCGGGGTTTGTGGAGGTGAGTCATTCCCATCTCTGCTGTGATTGGTCCGCTGTGCTGCTAATCACTCTTACATTCTTCCTGTGCAGGTGCAACGCTGGGCTCTGAACTAGCCGCTGCGGGGAAGTTAACGGGAAAAATCACGCATTTCATGGTAAACCATCCACGCATCTTTCGCAGCGGGACCGTTTTCATCATAACCGCGGGAACAGACGGAACGGAGGTTCTTTATCCAACCCGAGGTCAGTGACTTAGGGAGCTATTATTAACCTTCATTTGACATAGCTGGGATGCTTAGCTAGCTGTTTAAACACATTTAAATATTGCTGACTTATAGCTGGGTTGAATTAGCCTGTAAGGATTATTAGCTTCTCCCCTGTTTTATTTTAAATGGTTCATCGCTTTGTGTTTTTTTTTACATAAGCAGTTAAGCTTTACGGTGGTAAATAACGTCTAACATTAAACATGGAGCCTTAAAAAGGGGTTTTTGTTGAGCTAACTTTGAGAGTTCAGCTACATAATTTAAGCTAGCTCTGTTATCAGATAACTGTGGAATAGAAGCCGGTTTATTTGAGAGCAAATAGGCTCAGAAACAATCGTCATGATAACAGGAATGAATAAATGACACCATCTGTTATTCTTTTATTGAAAGTGAGGCATAATATTATTAGCGACATGGCCTGTCCGGCTCAGGCTCCCTGCCTTCCCTGAACGGGAGCCGATAGGATAGTCTGTTTAGTCGATGCTTAGTCTGTTAAGCCCTTCTACTTCCGCCCTCTGATCCTCCATGAGGTGAAGGTGTGTCTGACTGATGTGGAGGATGTTCAGGCTCTCCTCAAGCTAGGGCTGCCACCTGCTAACCTTTAAGAAGGGGCATCCAACCCCCCCTGACAGGTGGGGTTAGTATGTTTGCTAATAATAACAATAATTGAACTTTATTGATCTAACATTGGAGAAATTTACCTCTGCATTTAAAGTAGTTGGGAAATCATATCTAAATGTCAAATCATCAGAGGTGTCAAGTATGAAGTACAAATACTTTTTTACTGTACTTAAGTACA
>NW_015150978.1:210727-211510 GCF_000732505.1 Cyprinodon variegatus | reverse complement strand
TTGAATTCGAGGCTGTTTTTGGTCCACTCTATAAAGCCTCAAATTCAACGCTATTTCTGCCATTTTGAATTGAAAAAGCTTCCTGGATGGGAATTGAAACGTCTTCAAACTTGGAAACAAAGTCCGTCGGATTTTTGAGTGATTTTTATTTTATTTTTTCCTGAACATTATTCTCGTAGAGGGGAGTATAATTGTGCTGTGCCTTACCTGCTAGCCTTTTCCTCTACAGTCGTAACAAAGTCGTCATACAGCGTTGAGTGCTTGTTTTTAAATGTGCTGTTGTATCCCTTGTAGTAATTATTTTTAATTTGCTTCACCTCGGAAGAATTTTTCCTAATTGCTAGACACAAATTTCATTTTTCTCTGAAAGCGTAGACATTCCACATGACAGTGCTGAGGATTTTAAGTGTGAAGGAAAAAGGGAGACAGGGAAACTATCCACCCTCGCCACTAAGTCACATTTGGTGTTTTGAGCTCCTGATAGCCCACCTTTAATGTGAGTCCGTCTTTAATCAATTACTTTATATAAACACGCACTCCTGCTCAGTTGTGTGCACTCAAGGGAATTAAAGTTGGTGTGGTGGTGCGCTAATCTGTATCATGCCTCTGCTATTGATTCATATAATTTACACATGCATGAGCGTGAGGCGTTGCACTTGGGCGGCTGCCCGTGGCCCTCGTATCAGAAAGCACCACTGGAGGGAGAGACGCTTCATATATAGATTAGGGATGGAACGGATTATGAAAACCGTCCGAACCGTTCGGTTCGACTGTCTCGGTTCG